>NC_088812.1:14182429-14246376 GCF_011386835.1 Chrysemys picta bellii | reverse complement strand
TCCCACCCCCATACCTCTGGGGTTCCAACTGGGCTGTGGTCTTCTCCCAGCGCTCCAGTCTGGAGGTCTGTGCTTTGGGCTCTCTTGGTTTAGAGCCGCCCTTTTAACCTTGGCCACCCTCCGGAAAGGATCCTTTATGCTGGGCAAGGGTCCTAAAGCTGTTTTCCCCTTGTCCCAGGCCTTCCTCCCCCTCTGACAGGGGTCACAGGATCCGCAGTACTGTCGGACAGTAACAAAGACCCCAGGCCAGTAAAAGCTCCGTAGCAGCCTCTGCTGGGTACGCCAGGTTCCCTGGTGCCCTGAGAGGGGAATGTCATGGGCCCGGCACAGCAGCTGGCGGCGATACTTCTGGGGTACCACCAGCTGCCTCCTGATCCCCCCTGACTCCATTTTCCCTGGGGGAGCCCATTCTCGGTACAGGAACCCCTTCTCCCACAGGAACCTTTTCCGGCCACCTCGTTCCATGGTCTGTACCGCATTGAGGTCGGCCAGGTCCCTTATTTTCCGCAAGGAGGGGTCTCTCTGTAGCTCGGCCTGGAACTCAGCAGCTGGGACAGGGATGGCCACCTGCTCTTTCTCGCCCGCTGGGTCCGAAGCTGCAGCCTCCCTGAGCCGCGTCCCTGGGCGTTCCCTCCCCACCAGGTTAGGGTCCTGCGCCTCAGGCAAGGCACCCCCCCCAAGGCCAGGGCGCAGGGCCCCTCGCCGGCTCTGACTGCGGGTCACAACCAGTGCCTTTTGGGGGTTGCTTGGCCAGTTCTCCAGGTCCCCCCCCATCAATACCTCAGTGGGCAAATACGGGTGTACCCCCACATCCTTGGGGCCCTCCTTGGCCCCCCACTTCAGGTGTACCCTTGCCACGGGCACTTTGACTGGTGTTCCGCCCACCCCCGTCAGGGTCAGGTAGGAGTTGGGCACCACCTGATCTGGGGCCACCACCTCGGGCCGGGCCAGCGTCACCTCTGCGCCCGTATCCCAGTATCCATTGACCTTCCTCCCATCCACCTCCAGGGGAACAAGGTACTCTCTCCGGAGGGACAGCCCCGCGCCCACCGTATAAACCAAAAACCCTGAGTCTGGGGCATCCAGCCCCCTAGAGGAGCTGGCCTGGGGCCCTTCTCTCTCTTGAGCAGTTGATAAGCTGCCAGCCCCTCTTGCGTGAGAAGCCTGCCCCTCGTCCGTCTGGGCCTCTACCAAGTTAACCCTATGCGGGTTCGGTCTGCTCAGTCTGTCCTTGAGCTTGGGGCACTGGGCCCGAACGTGGCCTCTTCGGCCGCAGTAATAGCAGCTCACGTCCTGTGGGTCCCCTCGAGCCGGTCGGTTGTCCCTGACGCTGGGCATTCCCCGTGGGAGGGGATTCCCCATATTCCCTCTTTGGGAGGTCCCAGGGTGACTCTCTCTCTGCATCGCGGCGGGCCTGTTCCTTTGGGGCTCCTCCCTGCCACCCCCTGACCGGCTCTTTACAAACTCATCAGCCAGCTGCCCGGCGTGTCGCGGGTTCTCTGGCTTTCTGTCCACCAACCACAGCCTCAGGTCGGATGGGCACCGCTCATACAGTTGCTCCAGTACCAGCAGTTTAATCAGGTCCTCCTTCGTCTGGGCCCCACCAGCCCACTTGCTGGCGTATCTTTCCATGCGGACGGCTAGTTGCAAATATGAGATCTCAGGGGTTTTATCTTGACCCCGGAACCTTTCCCGGTACATCTCAGGAGTCAGCCCAAACTCTCGTAGCAGGGCCCTTTTGAATAGTTCGTAGTCCCCTTTCTCTGCCTCTCCCAGTTGGCGGTACAATGCCACGGATTTGGGGTCCAGTAAGGGGGTAAGGACCCGGAGTCTGTCCGCGGGATCCACCCGGTGCAGCTCGCAGGCCGTCTCAAAGGCCTCCAGGAAGTCATCCATGTCCTCCCCCTCCTTGTATGGGGCCATGATGCACTTATCAAAGCTCCGTGCAGTCCTGGGTCCCCCCTCACTCACCGCAGCCGGGGGTTCGCTGCCCTTCAATCTCGCCAGTTCCAGGTCATGCTGACGCTGTCTCTCTTCATGCTGTCTCTGTCTCTCTTTCTCCTCCCGTTCATGCTGTCTCTGTCGTTCACGATCCTCCAGCTCTCTCAGTTTTAGCTCTTTCTCCCATTCCAGCCAATTCCGCTCCCCGGATGCCGAACGTCGCCGGGAGGATCCTCTGCTGGCCGGCGAGCTTCGCCGGGGGGACCCCCTGCTGGCCGGGGGGGTCACGGCGCCTTCGGTATTTGCTGGGCTCCTCCCCACCCTTCCCCTAGGCATAGGAAGGAGGGGTCTCGGGAAGCCCTCAGCAGCCGGCTGACCACTCCCAGCTGGGACAGACACTGGTGCCTGCGCTGCATTTGCCAGGCTGCTTCCCTGAGACACAGGGATCAGTTCATTCGCGCGATCTTCCGTCTCCAGCTGGGCAATGAGCTGTTCTTTGGTGAGCCTCCCAATGCGCAGCTGCCTCTGCTTGCACAGCTCCACCAGGTCGCTCTTAAGCCGCTTGGCATACATCTTCCTGCTGGCCACTCACCGGCCTGTGTGCTCACAGCTCCCCACAGTTCCCAGGGGGACCCCTAGTGTGCCAGCCCTTCTCGAGGTCACCACCTCTCTGCCAGGGTCGAGCTGCAGACTCCTCCGCCCCTGGGACCACTCGCTGCGATCCCCCCGGGGGACCCTGTTACTGCAAAAGTCCTTCTCGCTGGTCACACACTCCCAGGGGTAATAACCGTCTCTCTCCCACTCTTCAGCACGCCTGGTCCCCGTCAATCCCCCTTCGTTTTACTGCTCCCCAGTCACTTACTGCAGGAAGCGCCGTCCACGGGGTGCAGTAGATCCCACCGCTGCCACCAGTTGTAGCGGATTGTGGGGGAGTTAGGGCCCTGCACCCCCGGCTTCCTGCGATTCACCATGACTCTCAGCCAGCCAGTAAAGCAGAAGGTTTATTTGGATGACAGGAATACAGTCCAAGACAGGTCTTGCAGGCACAGACAACAGGGCCCCCCTCAGTTAGGTCCAGCTTGGGGTCCCAGGGCATGCCGGCCCACCCCCCCTTGGGGGGTCAGAGCCATCTCTGCCTCCCAGCCATCTCTCCAGCCTCCTTCCAGCCTGCTTCCCGCACTCTGCCCTCAGCGACCCCTCCCACAGCCTTTGTTCAGTTTCCGGGCCCCGGAGTCATCTGACCTCCAACCCCCTCCTGGGTTCTCATGTTACAAGCTCAGGTATGTTCCCTTGGGCCGGCTCCCATCCCCCGATGCAGACCATCCTAGTCACACTCCCCTGTCAGCATTCACACACCACAGTAAGAACAGTCCCAGTTCGTCACACGGGCACATCCCCGGCTCTGCTAACGAGCCGCAGCGCGCGCCAGACGGCATAATTCATGGCCCGGCGGCTGCCCCCTGCTGCTTCGCCGAGCAAACCCCAGATGTATTATTCATGCCCCCACGGACTTTTCTGGGCCTGGCAACACTGCCCCCCGGCTCCCCTCGGAGTAATCCGCTAATGAGCCGCTTCCCGGGGGACTGCGGGGAAGGAAGGAGCCCGGGCAGTCGTGACTCGAAGCGGGCGGCCACCCCCTCCCCCCCAGCGCTGCCCCCTGCGGACGAGCCCCAAACTCCAAGGGGAGGTCCGTGGGGGGAATCCGAGCCCCCCGCGCGCCCTGGGGAGGGCCAAGCCCCTGTGGCTCCCCGCCCCGGCCCGGCCCAAGGTAAGTTCTCGAGACTTGAGCAGGGGCCGCAGAGGAGAGTGCGGTGCCCCCCCACACATCAGCCTAATGCAAGGAGAGGGGGGCGCCCGCCCTGCTGCCTTGTTTTCCCCCTAATTGAATGGCGGGGGACTGGCAGCAGCTGCTCCTCAGATGGCGGATGCCACGGGATGCTAAACAGGCGGCTTCAAAGCCGGGCCTACACGGCGCGAGCAAATTGGACCCGTCGTCCCAGCTCCGCGCAGGGCCCCCCAGGCCTTTGTAGCCCCGGATCAGAACCGCGCGGCTGCTTCCTCCGATATCCGTCAGCCGGGTGGCAGGAGACGAGATGAAACACAGGTTGCGGGGGGCACAGCCCGTCCCCGGGGCCCCCCCGAGCTGCTGTTACTTGTTGTTCTCTGCTGCAGCCGATCCCTGGATTTCCCGGGCAGCTGGGGTGGGACTTGGCGAAGATTCACTTTGCCAATAAACTTTCTGTGCTGGGGAGCCGGGGGAGGGGCCGCTGCTGGGGGAGGGGGCTCCCAGGCTGGGAGCCCAGGATGGCACCGGGACTGGGGTACAGAGCTGACATTGCAAGCTTAGCGCCCCTCCGTCCTGCCTGAGTCCCCCAATCCTGCCAGGTCAGCTGCCCACACGCAACTGTGCCAACACCCTTCCATCCCCACCTACAGCCCCTGCTAGCCCGGCCCTGGGCTCCCCACCCCCAGCTCTGCCGGCGCCCCTCACTCCCGACCCGCAGCCCCCTGCTAGCCCAGCCCTGGGCTCCCCGCCCCAGCTCTGCCGGTGCCCCTCACTCCCGACCCACAGCCCCTGCTAGCCCAGCCCTGGGCTCCCCCCCCTCCGCTCTGCCGGTGCCCCTCACTCCCGACCCACAGCCCCTGCTAGCCCGGCCCTGGGCTCCCCACCCCCAGCTCTGCCGGCGCCCCTCACTCCCGACCCGCAGCCCCTGTTAGCCCGGCCCTGGGCTCCCCACCCCCAGCTCTGCCGGCGCCCCTCACTCCCGCCCCGCAGCCCCTGCTAGCCCAGCCCTGGGCTCCCCCCCACAGCTCTGCCGGTGCCCCTCACTCCCGACCCACAGCCCCTGCTAGCCCAGCCCTGGGCTCCCCCCCACAGCTCTGCCGGTGCCCCTCACTCCCGACCCACAGCCCCTGCTAGCCCGGCCCTGGGCTCCCCCCCCCAGCTCTGCCGGTGCCCCTCACTCCCGACCCACAGCCCCTGCTTGCCCAGCCCTGGGCTCCCCCCCCCAGCTCTGCCGGTGCCCCTCACTCCCGACCCGCAGCCCCTGTTAGCCCAGCCCTGGGCTCCCCACCACAGCTCTGCCAGTGCCCCTCACTCCCGACCCACAGCCCCTGCTTGCCCAGCCCTGGGCTCCCCCCCACAGCTCTGCCGGTGCCCCTCACTCCCGACCTGCAGCCCCTGCTAGCCCAGCCCTGGGCTCCCCACCCCCAGCTCTGCCGGTGCCCCTCACTCCCGACCCACAGTCCCTGCTAACCCAGCCCTGAACTCCTCACACACACAGTTCTGCTGATGTCCCTGGAGCCCAAGCTACAATACGAAGCAGGGAGAGTCAAGGAGGCCAGTGGAAAACTCCAACCCATCCTGGCTAAGAAGCCCCATATTGTGGGGATCTGGGCAGGAGGGGCCAAGCCAACAACCCCTCCCCCCATGCCCCAAGATCAGGGCAGGGCTGTTCTGGAATCAAAGCAGACTGGCACAGACAGACAGATGGGCAGAGATACCGAGCAAGCAACAGCCGGCCTCATGGAGAACAATGTACAGATGAACGCCCAGGGGCACCGAGGGACGGACGGATACCCGGGTAGCAGCAAGGGACAGCCGGACACCCAGGGGGCACCGAGGGACAGCTGGACACCTGGGGGTACCGAGGGACAGCTGGACACCCAGGGGGCACCAAGGGACAGCCAGACACCCGGGTAGCACCCAGGGACAGCCAGACACCCGGGAGTACCGAGGGACAGCTGGACACCCAGGGAGCACTAAGGGATGGCTGGACACCCAGCCAGCCGGACACCCACGGGGCATCCAGGGACAGACGGACACCCAGGGGGCACCAAGGGACAGCCAGACACCTGGGTAGCACCCAGGGACAGCCAGACAGACCGGGAGCGCCGAAGCATGACCAGACACCTGGGGAGTGGTGAGAGACAGCCCAACACCTGAGGGGCACCGAGGGACAGCCGGACACCCAGGGAAGCGCCGAGCGACAGCGTCACAGCTGGACACCCGGGAGCACCAAGGGACAGCGTCACAGCTGGACACCCGGGGAGGGCTTTGGTGGTGATTTGCCTGTCCAGGGGGAGGGGGGGAGCGGCCGGGCCGCACTCCCAGCCCCACCATGCCCAGTAATGTGTCTGTTTGTCGGGTGCGCTGACTTCTGCGCATCCACCATCGCTGCGCTTGGCCCCGGCTGGGCCGGCCCCGCGGCATCGCCACTCCCAGGCCCGGCACGCTCGCTGCACAGACCGTGGGGCGCCGGCGGCTCCCGTCCGCCCGACAGGCCTGGGCAGCCTCTCTCCAAAAGCCCTCGTGGCGGTTGCGAGCCCCTGGCACATCTGGGCACCTCCCCCCAGCCCAGAGCCCAAGCTCCAGCCAGCCGGGAGCTGGAGCGAAGGGGCTCAGCCCGGAGAAGGGAGCCGCGAGGGAAGTGCCCCCTGCTGCTGTACCCACCGCGAGGACCCCGAGTCCCCCAGCTGGGCACCGTGTGTCTCTGCCATTGGTTCTCTGCCAGGCCCCAGCCTGACGGAGGAGACGGCAGCAGGACGAGCAGGGGAGGGCTGGAGATGGGGAGCAGGAGGCTGAGGGCGGATGGGACCAGCAGGGGGGAATTAAGGGGCATGGGGGCGTAAGCAGGAGGGAGCCGCTCTCTATCGCCCCTCCCCCAGAGCAGGGGCAGAGACACCCCCCCACTTCCAGGGGCGACCGATCCCCTTGCCCCTGGGATGGCTGGCAATGGGGGGGGGGCACAGCTGGAGGAGGGGGGATTTGCAGTTGTGGTCCCCCAAGGATTGAATGGAGACACCCCCAGAGCAGTCCCAGCGTCTGCCCGTTCCAGGCTGGGAGCTGCCCTGGTTGAAATCAATCACTAGCCACTTGGCAGGCTGCAGCAGCCCCTGGGGTGCTGGATCCATGGGGCCAGGCAGGGGGGCAGGGTCCCAGCCACTGTTGGGGCAGCTGGACACACAGAGCCTATAGGTGAGAGCAGCGGGCACCCCCCCCCCCCCCCGGATGCCCTCTAATGGGGCCATCTCCAGCCCAGCCCGTGATGGGCAACCCCCCTGCAGGCTGCATGAGTCACCCACCATCTGGGTGCCATTCTGAACCTCTTCCTTCCCTTGCAGGGAGCGAGCTGAAGTGTGTGTGGGGGGGGGGACGGGGGGGAAGGCGCCAGGACTCCTGGGTTCTAGGCACCTCAATAATATCCATTCCCAGCTCTGGGACGGGAGGGAGCCGACCCAGCCGAGTGGTCAGAGAAGGGGAATCCAAGGAGTCAGAACTCCTGGGTTCCATCCCCCAGTGCTGCCGCTGGGTCGGTCACTGCCAGGCTCTGGGCCTCAGTTTCCCCCAATCTCCCATAAGGTACATGCTGGGGGCTGGGGAGGGGCAGATTTAACCGGTGTCAGTGAAACACTCCAAGACCCCGAGCGAGGGACACTCCCTATTACCTGGCACCCGAGTGGGGCTGGCGAGCCCGGGGGCGGAGTCCGGCTGCTTCCCACCAGGGCTGGGAGCAGAGACCAGAATCCGCTCCGTGGCGCCTCCCGCTGGGAGTACATGGGCCAGGGCAGCCCCCCCTGGCTGCTGGGACCTTTACCCCCCCCGACCCCGGGCCAGCCCCCCACAGCTAGAACCCAGGGCCAAGTCTGGTCCTATCCCCAGCTCTGGGGTGAAGGGGGTTGGGAGGGTCTAAGGATTAGAGTGGGGGCTGGGAGCCAGGACTCCTGGGTTCTATCTCCAGCTCTGGGACGGGAGTGGGGCCTAGTGGTTAGAGCTGGGGGGGGGGTCTTGGAGCCAGGACGCCTGGGTTCTATCTCCAGCTCTGGGAGGGGAGTGGGGCCTAATGGTTAGAGCTGGGGGGGGGGTCTTGGAGCCAGGACGCCTGGGTTCTATCTCCAGCTCTGGGAGGGAAGTGGGGTCTAGTGGTTAAAACCCACCCACCCAGCATCAGCTGTCCTGGCCCCAGCCCCCCAGCTCTGGTCAGGGTGCAGGGCGGGGGGAGCCGGGGCAGGAGATAGGGGGCCCAGGGCCCAGAGCTGGGGGGGAGCAGACTGGAGCTTTGTTTTAGCAGTTCAAAGCGATGCACCGGTTGTTTGCACTTCAAAGGGCGCAGCTGGGCCCGCGCGGAGTAATTAACAGCTGCATTACGAGGGACCCCCTGAAAGAGCCCCCCCCCCCCCCGCCTGCCCCTGCCGCCACTGCACGTGCGCGCTCACACACAGACACACAAGCACGAATGCACACACACACCTGCTGCAACTACACACACACAGACAGACAGACACACACACACTGCTGTGACTGCACACACACACCCCTGCTGCAACTCCACACACACACACACACCCTGCTGCAACTCCACACACAGACACACACACACACCCCACACTGCAACTCCACACACACACCACGCTGCGACTGCACACACACACACCCCTGCTGCAACTCCACACACACACACACACACACCTGCTGCAACTACACACACACAGACAGACACACACACACCCTGCTGTGACTGCACACACACACCCCTGCTGCAACTACACACACACAGACACACTGCTGTGACTGCACACACACCCCTGCTGCAACTCCACACACACACACACACACACACCCCTGCTGCAACTCCACACACAGACACACACACACACCCCACACTGCAACTCCACACACACACCACGCTGCGACTGCACACACACACACCCCTGCTGCAACTCCACACACACACCTCCCTGCTGCCATCATGCACATTTGCACACCCAGAGCTGTCACCATGCACACTCACACACACACCCTTGCCATTACTCACACACAAACATAAACACCCACCACTATCACACACACGCAGGGTTGTGTGAGATGTGTCTAGGAAACGATGCCTCTTCCCTGACTGCATTGGACCCTACACATACACACACACAATCACACCTGCCACCGTTGGTCCACACAACCTGTCCACAAACACCTGCCAGTGACACACACACCCCAGCTGCTGCCGGACATTCACTGCATGCACACACTGCACGCACACACATGCTGCGGCCGCGCCACGTTCACACACACACATACATAGACAACTCACACGCACCTACCATTGCTACACTCACACACCTGCCATCATTGATACACACACCAACACCCCAGCTGCTGCCACACATGCAGTGAACAAGCACACACACTGCTCACACACATTGCACAAACACACTGCATGCGCACGCGCACACACTGTACAAACACACTCACTGCACAAACACACTGCATACACATGCACACTGCACAATTGCACTGCACGCATGCACCCCAGAAACACATGCAGTGCAAAAACACACTACACGCACACACACATATACTGCACACACACTGCATGCACACACACATACTGCACAAACACACTGCACGCACACACGCACTGCACAAACAACACACTACATGCACACACGCACTACAAACACACTGCACAAACATATGCATTGCATGCACATGCACACCCACTGTGCACACACACACATGCACTGCTGCACCGCACGTGCTGCTGCCACACTCACACACACAACTCCCATTGCTACACACACACACGCACACACACACACACTCTCTCACTACCACACCCACCCACTTCTGCCTCTTGATACAACACCCAGCTTACGGCTGCCTGACCTGGCCCTCCTGGGGGAGAGGATGCCCCCTGCCAGCAGCCCCCCACCGCACCCCTCCCCATAGCACTGGGGCCATGCCCCACACCGATCCCAGTTCCCATCTCCATGTGCTAGACAGTTCCCTGCAGATGGTGCCCCCAGCCCTGTCACCCGCCGCCGAGCCGTAGGGCCAACCAACGGGGCCGGAAGGGCGAGCTGCAGCCGGCCAGCTGCGGCCTGGTGCCGTCTACACTAGCATTGTGTGAACACGTTTGAGTGACAGCTGTCCTGTAGACATGGCCAGGGAGGGGGGATACCAGCTCCTTGGCCTGGGGGGATAGGGGTGAGGTCCTGGCACATACCAGAGGGCTGAGGGGGAGGGGGAGACAGAAACAGCCCCTCCCAGGGCGTTCACTGAAACCCACCCTAGGGATGGAAAGTGCTAATGGCGGGGGAGGGGGCAGCCCAGAGCCAGGAGATAAGGCAGCACAATGGGCTATTTGCATACAATGCCCCGCACCCAGCCCTGGGGCTCATCAAGGGCCTTGGGGGTGGGGGAGGGGAGGAGAGCTGGGGGAGGGGCAAACCTCCCCGCCCCGTACATGCAGCACAGCACCCTCCCCTCCTGCCAGGCTGGGGCCCATGTGCTGCTGGGCACTCGCTGTCCTAGCTGCTCGCTCACCGTATCTCACCACCTGGGAAGCGCGGGCGGATGCCAGCCCCTGTCTGGCTCCAGCAGCCACAGCCAGGCCCCTGCCAAGCAGCGGACAGGGACGGGGGCAGCCGGGCGCCATCCCCCAGGCCGGACACACGGACGCGGCACAGGGCGTCACACCCCCCCCCCCAGGCCAGACACATGGATGCGGCACAGGGCGCCACCACCCCCTAGGCCGGACACACAGACACAGGCGAGCACCACCACCCCCTAGGCCAGACACACAGACACAGGCAAGCGCCACCACCCCCTAGGCCGGACACACGGACGCAGCACAGGCGCCATCCCCCAGGCCGGACACACGGACGCGGCACAGGGCGTCACCCCCCCCCCCCCAGGCCAGACACATGGATGCGGCACAGGGCGCCACCACCCCCTAGGCCGGACACACAGACACAGGCGAGCACCACCACCCCCTAGGCCGGACACACAGACACAGGCGGGCGTCACCCCCCAGGCCGGACACACGGACGCGGCACAGGGGGCCACCACCCCCTAGGCCGGACACACAGACACAGGCGGGCACCACCACCCCCTAGGCCGGACACACGGATGCGGCACAGGGCGTCACCCCCCCCCCCAGGCCAGACACATGGATGCGGCACAGGGCGTCACCCCCTAGGCCGGACACACGGACGCGGCACAGGGTGCCCCTCCAGGCTGGACACATGGATGCGGCACAGGGCGTCACCCCCCCAGACCCGACACACAGACGCGGCACAGGGTGCACCCCTAGTCCGGACACACGGACGCGGCACAGGGCGTCACCCCCCAGGCCGGACACACGGACGTGGCACAGGGTGCCCCCCCCAGGCCGGACACACGGACGCGGCACAGGGTGCCCCTCCAGGCTGGACACACGGACGCGGCACAGGGCGTCACCCCCTAGGCCGGACACACGGACGTGGCACAGGGTGCCCCCCCCAGGCCGGACACACGGACGTGGCACAGGGTGCCCCTCCAGGCTGGACACACGGACGCGGCACAGGGCGTCACCCCCTAGGCCGGACACACGGACGTGGCACAGGGTGCCCCCCCCAGGCCGGACACACGGACGTGGCACAGGGTGCCCCCCCCAGGCCGGACACACAGACGCGGCACAGGGTGCCCCCCCAGGCCGGACACACAGACGCAGGCCCTGTCTCAGGGCCGGAGCCCGTTCTGTGTGGAAGGAGGCGGCCAGCTGGCCAGTCTTGGCAGAGCGGAGCCTTGGCAGACCTCGGCGAAGGGGGGGGGGGATATCGTCTGTCTGTCTGTCCATCCATCCTGCTGTCATTCTGTCCATCTTCCAGTCAGTCTCTCTCGCTTTCCCGCAGGTGCCCCTCACCGGGGTATCTGGGAGCAAACGCTAATAACGTCACTGGCTTCAAGCGGGTCTCTGACCCACCCCCCAAGCCAGGCATGGGAGAGTTGATGTTTCATTCCCCCCTCCCTTTCCCCAGAAGGGGTGGTCTGTGGGGGGGGGATCTCGGGGCGCCCTTCCCCGCCCCCCACTGTAGAGTCACACGGGGAATCTCCAGCATATCCGAAACTCCCGGGAGTGTCCCAAGGCGCTGGATACGAAGTGAGCCACGCAGCAGTGGGCCCCCAACAACCCGGTGGCCACCTGATCCTGGGGTGCCAAGCGGAGGGGATTCCCGTGGGCCCCTCCCCGCGTCTGTGTGGCCACAAAGCAGGAAGGGGCCAGTTGGGGTGGCCACTAGACACAGGGAGGCGGGATGGCCCAGTGGTTAGAGCCAGGAGGGGCGTCCTGGACCCACAAACTCCCTCCCCTGTCCTAGATGCAGCCAGCTCTGGGGTGAGTCCCGAGGCCCTGCTGCTGGACTGGCATGTCACGTACCCAAGAGGAACCATTTGCTGCATCCCATGCGCTCATTCCCCTCCCCTCCCCCCCGGCTCCCTAAAACCCCACCTCGCGCTGTACCTTTCAAGAGATAAAACGAGCCCCATCGGCCCCTTTGCATCCATAACAAGCGACCCAGCGGGGAGCCCGGCGCTTAAAGGAGACCCAGCCAGACCCCTTTGAAATCCCTCCATCTAGTTTAATGATTGGTTCGCTCCCGGACTTCAAAGGCTGCCTCCCCTCCGCACTCCTGATTGGCTGAGGGGGCAGCCCAAAAAAAAAAAAAAAAGTTTGCGCGCAGGGGGAAAAGCGCAAAGATGCGGCCGGGGGAGAAGCGGCGGCTGGAGAAGGAGGATGACGCCTGCGAGCCGCGGCGCGCCGCGCTCCACGGAGCAGCCCTGAGCCGCCGGCCCTGGCCACAGCGCGCACGGCCCCCGGCTCCCGGACCCCAGCCCTGCTGCAGGTAAGGGGCGTCCCTTCCGGCCGGGAACGCAGGCGATCTCCCGGCTCCCCGCCCCAGCGGGGTGGGGATGGGCCGAGGGACCCCCCCACACCCCTTCCCAGCTGGAACGCTGCGTGCGCCCCGGAGAGCTGCGCCCTTCCGTACCCGAGTCCTGCGCCCTGCGACGCAGGGAGGCGAACCCTGTGCTGGGGGGATGTAGTAGCACTCCGAGGGCCCCGATCCTGAGCTGGAGGCAGGTCGCTGCCCGCAGCCGGGGGAGCAAAAAGAGGCGATTCCCATGGAAGATCCTCTCCGTGCGCTTTGCGTCGCTGCTGCTTAGCCTGGCACGGGACAGGGACCGTCTCCTGGTCCCCGGCCCGCCCTCTGGCTCCCTCCCCCTCAGAGCTGAGCCCAGCGGAGGGCAGCTAAGCCTCGGGCTGTGCAGACCCACGCCCCTTGGGCGTCTTCCCCGGGTCCCCTGGGGCCTAGCGGGTCCGTCCCCCGCAGAGACACATGGAGCCGGCCAGCCGCGCCCGCTCGCTCCGCCGGGTCCTGGGCCACGCCAGGGCTGCCCCAGTCACAGCGGAGCTGCCTGCCCCGAAAAGTTGATTCTCCCAGAGGGGCTGGTGGGGAGCCCTGACCCCCTGGAGCCCAAAGGACCAGAGTCCGGCTGCACACTGGGACAGGCAGGCTAGTCACCAGCTGTCACGGGGTGCACCGTGTCCCCTGCCCCCCAGGCCGCGAGTCCCAGGTCAAGCACCCCCGACCCTCTAGCCTGTGACAAAGTCAGAGGGAGCGGAGCGCTGGGTCCTCCTCCCTTTCTGGCTAGGGTTGGGGGGGGGTCATATTTTCACACTCCCTCCTCCCCCCAATCACAGGGCATGAGTCACTCGGCAGGGCCCCTGCCCCTGCGAGAGCCTTCTCCTCTGCAGCCCCTGCCACCCGCCTCTCCCAGGGCTCCGGTTCCCCTGAAACTTCAGCCGAGCCCCCTTGTCTCATTTATAACGGACTCGCCCCTCGCAGGCATCCGCACACTCCTGGGCGTGGGACACTGCTTGTGCGTCAGGGTGAGCACCATGCTCAAATCACTGGTGATACGGGATGCACGGCCAAACCACTGGTGATACGGGATGCACGGGGCGGTCTCTGCGTCTCCCTTGTGGTGCAGGGGCCAGGGCTGCCTAGTGAAGATCCCCCAACCTCTGGGCCGGACTCTGCTCCCAGACACAAGGGTGAAATCCGTGGTGAATTCAGTGGGGACTCCAGAGCGCCGCCCATGGGACCGGGCTGGGGACTGGCGGGCGAGCCCCCCTATACTGCAGCAAAGCAAAGTTCTCAAACCCTCGAGAGAAACACTCCAGGGTCTCCAAGGTCAAATGTCTCCTGGTGGAAACAGACACGGAGCCCCGGAGACTGCCGAGAACAGACCCTGTTGGGTATCGCGGGCTGCCTGTGCCAGGCTCAGTCTAACCGCCACCCCGTGCAGATGGGCTGGGCAGTCCTCCATCCTGGCTTGGGTTAATAACCCAGCGTTGCAAACGCCTCAACTTTCTAGTCACCCCAGGGGCTGCCAGAGACACAGACAGAGGTGACCTGCTTGGCATCACTTAGGGCGCAGGAGTTGGGGGCTGTGCCCTGCGCCAAGCTGTGAGCCCGGACGCTGGGCACCGGGACGGTATAATAGACTGGGATCTATTCCCACCAATGGGGGGGAAGCCTCACCCCCGAGGCCTGACCCACCCTGGGCAGGGCACACCCACAGCTGCCAGGGCAGGAAGAGGAGTTTGCACCTCCAGACCCGCAGCTCCCAACCCAGAACTCCACTCAGGCAAGTCTATGGGGCTCCCAAGTCTGAGTGGTGCCCTGAGGTGTGCCCAGCGTTCCCCGGGGGGGGGGGTCACCCAGGAACCGCATCCAGCCTCCCGCCCCCACCCTGGCTCTCTCCTGCGCCCGCTGACCTGCTGCCAGGCAGGAGGCTGGGAAGGGCAGGAGCCGGCTGGGTTTGGGGTGGGTCAGTCCTGCTGGGGGAGCTGGTGCCCGGGCACAAATGGGGGCCATTCGCATCAGAGGCTAATGAGCACCTCGGGCTGGGGGGTGCAGTTCTGTTCTGTGGGGCCCTGGGCACCCCCTAGAGGCAGGACTTGTGGAGCTGGGGAGGGGGGTGCTCCAGGTGGGTGATGGTGCAGCTTGGGGGGCCGGAGGCACGGTGGCTGGGGGTGTGTGATGCTGTGATGGGAAGGCAGGTGGGTGATGCTCTGGCAGAGGAGAGGGTTGCTGTGGCGGGGGGGCAGTCAGGTGACGTAGGGGCTGGGGGGTGACCCTCTGGTGCAGGGGGTGGGAAGATGCTCAAGCTGGGGGGGGCAGGTGATGCAGGGCTGGGGGGTGAAGATGCTCAGGCTGGGGGGGCAGGTGATGCAGGGGCTGGGGGTGATGCTCAGGCTGGGGGGGGCAGGTTATGCACGGGCTGGGGGGGGAAGATGCTTGGGGGGGAGGAGATGCAGGGGCTGGGGGCAAGCTGCAGGGAGTGGTACTGGGAGGGGGGTTGTTCTCACTGCTAGGCCCGGTCCTGCCTGACTCCGGCTCTCTCTGCCCCAGGACAGGACCCCCGTCTCCTCCCCCGAGCGAGCTGCTCCCCACCACCCCTCCTTGGCGTTCCTGGCAGCGGCTGCGGGACCCTCCTCTGCGGACTTTGCCCCGGCAGCCGGCCCTGCTGGGATGTTTCAACGCTGGAGCAACGAGGTGCCAGCCGGCTCCGGGCTGAGTGCCCACGCCATGGCCTTTGGGCTGCCCAAGGCGCAGTACCCCGGGCACGTCGCCCCGGGCTCTCCCCTGACCCCACCGGCCGAGCACACCTACTCCTTCGAGCTGTCGCCGGTCAAGGTCCTGGCTCCCCAGGGGCTGCCCGGCTCTTCCTACCACTTCCCTGAGGCTCAGGACTTCCCCAGCTTCTTGGAGAGCTCTGGCGGCATGGCCCCCCGGCCCCTGGGCCCCGGCCCCCCCAATGCCCCAGCGGGTCATGCGGAAGATGCCCCCTGGTGGAGCCTGCAGCAGCCCACCCCGGGCAACCTGCCTGCCTTCCACCTGAGCCGGCCCCTGATGCTGGGGCCACAGCCCCCGCTCCCAGCCCTGCTACACGGCTCCCCAAAGGGGCTGCTGGGCCCGGCCCGGCGCTGCCGCCGCTGCAAGTGCCCCAACTGCCAGGCGGGCGCCGAGGAACCAGGCAAGAAGAAACAGCACCTGTGCCACTTGCCGGGCTGCGGGAAGGTCTACGGCAAGACGTCCCACCTGAAGGCCCACCTGCGCTGGCACGCGGGCGAGCGCCCCTTCGTCTGCACCTGGCTGTACTGCGGGAAGAGCTTCACCCGCTCGGACGAGCTGCAGCGTCACCTGCGGACTCACACGGGCGAGAAGCGCTTCGGGTGCCAGGGCTGCGGGAAGCGTTTCATGCGCAGCGACCACCTGGCCAAGCACATCAAGACCCATCAGGGCAAGCGGGTCAAGGGCGGCGGGGCCCAGTTGGGCGCCATCAAGCAGGAGTGAGGGGGCGGCGGACGGTGGGGGGGGCACGGGGAGGGCCGGCGCGGCTGCTATTGGGGACAGACCTGCGGGGGGGGGGAGGGAAACTGAGGCACACGCTTCTGGTCCCACATACAAAGACTCCACGTTGTGCGCACGCACCTGGAGACACACGGCCGAGGCAGAGCAGGTCCAGCCTGGGATCTGCGGGAAAGGTCCCAAATCTGGCCGCTCAGGCCAACTGGGAATGTTCGAAATATCCCACGTGGCCCTGATCACGTGGCCCAAAGCGCTTGGTTCCTCCAGGGTGGACCCTAGCGTCTCCACGGTGCCGGGCGGGTTTTCCCCGGGCGGCCTGCGGCACAGCCAGGGCCATCCCTCTCCACCGGAAACTTTGAGACAGAAGCCGTGAGACGTTTGGAGTTTGGCATTTCCCGACAGAAAACATCACCTTGGGAAAGCTTTGGGTCGAAGACACACACACACACCCAAGCACCCGGACATCTGCAGAGACGCCCCCCCCCAGAGCACCCTGGCCACCCACAGAGATGCCCCCCCCCGAACCACCCCGGCCACACACAGAGACGTGCCCCCAGATACCTGCGGAGACGCCACCCCCGGAGCACCCCGGACACTCGTGGAGATGCCTCCCCCAGAGTGCCCCCAGCCACCTGCGGAGATGCCCCCCCAGAGCGCCTGACTGCGGAGACGCCCCCCAGGAGTCTCAAATTTGCACAGCGCGTTCCCTCTGGAAAAGCCAGTCCTTGTGACCCAGGGGTGTGTGGGGACCCCCCGCCCCGGGCCTCCTCCCTCATTTATCTTCAGCAGGAACAATGGAGCAGCCAGTCCTGGGGGGCAGGGGAGGTTGGAAGTGGCTAGAACTAAACACAGGGCACTGAGACCCCCCCTGTCCTGGGGGGGGGCCTGACACCTGGACCCCACAGTGAACATGGGGGCAGCTGTCAAATCCCCCTTCCCCCGCGGGCGCCCGCGCAGTCACTGTGACATCACAGCGCGTGAGGTCACACACACGCTTCTGACACTGGCATGGCGGGGGGGCCGGCTCCAGGGGGCCAGACTGCGCCCCCTGCCCCATGTACAGCGCTTGACACCCATTAAACGCCTGACACCGCCCCTGCCACTCTGGTTGGTCCAGTCTCTAGGGCCCCGGTGGGAGGGAGCGGGGGGGACCCCGACCCAGCTGAGATGGGGGTTGCCGCCCAGAGAACAGGGGCAACCCTGGGGCGCTGTGAGGCACCACCAGAATGTGGCCACCTCTTGGGGGGGGGCTGCACTGGTGAGGGGCTGAGCCCCCGTGATCCCCCCGCTCCCACCCCACCTGCACCTTTGGGGGGACAAGGTGCTGAGCCGACATGGGGTTCTGGGGGGCAATGGCAGAGCAGATCCCCCCACTTTGGGCCCACAGCAGGGAGGGCTGTTTCAGGGAGCACATTTTTTGTGGGGGGGATCCAGGAATCCCTCGAGGGGGGCTCATTCCTGGGGGAGCTGTGGAGTGGGAGGGGGGCAGAGCCAGCAGGTGGGTAAACACTCCCCCATCCCCTGCAGGAGGGGGAACTGGCTCTGAGATCTGATCTGTCTGAATGCCCCCCTCCCCCCATGGCCATAAACAGGAAAGCCCCCCACCCATGTCCCTCACTCAACCCACAGCCCCCACCCCATACCCCCAACCTGCACCCCCCCACTAGTCAACACCCTCCAAGCTAGTGGCTGTGAGTGCAGGATGGGGCTGTAGGCACAGTCCGTGGGGCTTCGGGGGCCCCTCCTGCTGCTTCTCTCTGGCAAAAGCGGGGCCCCACCTCACAGCCTTGGCTGGGGCGCCCCGCTGCCCCCCACCTCTGGGGCCGGGCCTGAGCCTGCCAGGGGTGTCAGCAGCATGAGGAGGTGCTGCCCCCATGCCCTGGGCCCCGGGGGGTCCCGGGGAGCCCCATGGCGCTGCCCCTGGCAGCAGAGCCCATGCCCCAGAAATGGGCCTGCCCCACACAAGCGCGAGCCCTACACAGGACCAGGCTCCTACGGATGGGAGCGGGGGCGGGGAGCTGCCCCCCCAGGAGCACAGGAGGTGCTGTCACCCCCTAGAGGCCGTGAGTGAGGTGGGGCTCCGAGCTCAGTCAGTTTTTCCCCATTTGATAAACCAAAATCTTTATTATTAAACAAAATAATTTCCCTGCCCGGGGCCCGGCAGCATGCATATACAGGGGCCTGCGGGCCCGGGGGGGCGAGGTCCCTGGGGGGCGGGCCCAGGGGGGCCCCGCATTGCATTCCCTGGTCCAGAAAGGGGGCCTGATTCCCATGGGGAAAGGTGAAGCCTGGGAGAGAAGCCGCCTTTGGGCTGGGCGGCTGGGCCAGGCTAGAGGGTTGGGGGGCGGCCATGTTGCAATCTCTGGGGCCAGAGATGGGGGGTGGGAAGGGAAGGGCCCTGACAGCGTGGGGCTGCTAAAAGTCCCCCGGGAGCAAGGATGGGATGTCTGGGAACACCCACACGCACATCCCTGCCACAAAGCAGGGGGAAGTGGGGGCCGCAGCTGGGGGTCAGGGCGACGGGGTCGGGGTCTGGCTGGGTCCAACCCAGCTCCCAGGCGGGGGCCGAGGCACCCTTCCCATCTGTCCAGAGCCCCATTTGCCCCCTCCCCAGCACCCCACTGCCCAGCCCCATCGCAGCTCCATGCACTGACGGGTCCTGGGTGGGGGAGGGGAAGACCCCCGTGCCCCCCTCAGCATGAGGGTCCTTGGCCAAAAGGAAGATGCTCAAGGTCACGTCCATGGTCCCTGCCTGGCTGCCCCTCCTCCCAGGGGGGGCAGCGTGGGGTGTGGGGCTCCAGGTCTCCCCGGCTTCACTCCAGTCTCCGAGGGGGGCCCCAGCCGTTCCTCGCGGGTCACTGCCTGGGTTGCGAGGGGGCAACAGCCTCCAGAGTCCACAGTGAGGGGGTGGGTCACAGCTCGTCTTCGTCGAGTTTGGCAAGCCGGGCGCTGGGGGTGTCGGAGCCCGGCTCGCGGAGCGGGCAGCCTGCCCCCCTCAGGACCTGCCAGGGACAAACGCAGCCAGAGTCAGCACCCCACCCCCAGCCAGACTCCTCTGCCTGCCCCAAAGCTGGGGAGCGCTGGCCCCTGCTCCCCAGAACCTGCGGTTCCCCCCCCCCAGCACCACCAGGCCTCAGCCCCGAACTCACAAGAGCCGACCACAAACCCCCAGCGGACGGGAACCACTGCAGATACGGGGCTCGGGGGGCAGCGGGTTGGGATTGGGGGGCATCAGCTGAGCTCAGGGGGAGCCCAGGGCTGGGCTAGCAGGGGCTGCGGGTCGGAATTGGGGGGCACTGGCTGAGCTGCGGGGGAGCCTAGGGCTGGGTTGGCAAGGGGTTGTGGTTCAGGATTGAGGGGAACCGGCAGGGCCCAGCGGGACCCTATTGCAAAGCAGGAGCAGAAGAGACGTTCCCCGGCGAGCCCCCATTGCCCCAGCCCCCCCACACCTGCTCCCCACCCCCCAGTTCCAGCCCTGGAAGCTGCATGGCCCTTATTGATCTGTTCCCATCACTCACCCCAGGGGGGGGCTCGCCTGGCTGGGGGCCCCCGGGGAAGTCGAGGCAAACATGGGCCGGGGAGGCCGTCCTGGGCGCGGGGGAGCTCTGGCTGCGGGCGGGCTGCAAGGGAAGCGCGAGGAGAAGTGGACCCAGGCGTCCTGGCTCAGGGAAGGGGCTTCCCCAAGGCTGGGCTCCCCAGACCCCGACTTCAGTCCCTGCCCCCCGCCCCCTACCTCAGCTGGCCCCCAGACCCCGACCTCAGTCCCTGCCCCCCACCCCCTACCTCAACTGGCCCCCAGACTCCAACTTCAATCCCTGCCCCCTACCTCAGCTGGCCCCCCAGTCCCTGCCCCCCGCACACCAATCCCCCCAGTACCTCAGTGGGCGGTGGGTGGCTGCTGGGCAGGTAGATGGAGGGCAGGGAGGAGTTGTAGGCCCGGAGGCCGGGCCCCATGTTCCTGTCCATGGAGGCGGAGGAGTGGGGACGCATTGGGCCGCTGGGTGGCGATGCCCGCGGGGCCCCCGCCCAGCCCAGGCTGTGGGACTTGCTCTCCCGCCGCTGGTACTCGATGGGCGACTGCAGCGCTGTGGGGGGGAACCACACGGGGCAGCACGTGTGTCACACGCTGCACAGAGCCACATGCACGCTCACACGGCGCACGGGCCGCACACGCCTGGGGGACAGCTCCCCTCCCCTGACCATTCTGGGAACCTCTCACCCTGCCGGGCCATAGGTAGGGCAGATAAGGGGGGAGGGGGGAAAGTGCACCCAAGGGGAGGTGGCTAGGGCAACCTGGAGGTCTGATGGGGGCTAGGGCAGGCTGTGGACGGGACGTCCCAGGGAGGGGCTGTGGGCGGAGCAGCATGTGGGCGGAGCTGTGGGCGGGACATCCCAGGGGCTGGGCTGTGGGCGGGGCAGCCGAGGGCCGGGGGAGGGGCCGGGGCAGCCCCGGTGGAGGAGTGGGGGGCACCTACCATTGAGGAAGTCGCGCTGGGTCTCCAGGATGTGGCTGATGTCGGCCGCCCAGGCCCGGGCGATCTCGGGGGCCGCGGCCTGGAGCACGTAGCGGACGCTGCTGCGGTCGGCGCCCCGCGACGTCAGGGCGAACTTGCAGGGGTCGTTCTCCACGCCCTCCTCCAGCCCCAGGCAGCTGACCTGCCGCAGGGAGCCCAGCCTAAGAGGGGAGCCGGCCCAGCCCCCTGCCACCGGCTGCCCCCTCCCCCAGGGCCTGGGGCCTACACTGGAGCGGGCAGGTGGAGGCACAGCCAGGGGCGCTCAGTTCCCCTCGAGGGTACCCTGGCTCTGGTCCAAGTCCCCCTGGTGTAGAGGGGCAGGAGGGCTCCCAGGCGTGGGTCACAGGGCGGGGAGGGGGCAGTGGTGGGGAGCAACCCCCAGGTGTGGGTCACAGGGCTGGGAGGGTGCAGTGGCGGTAGGGTGACCAGATGTCCCGATTTTATAGGGACAGTCCCGATTTTTGGGTCTTTTTCTTCTATAGGCTCCTATTACCCCCCACCTGCTGTCCCGATTTTTCCCACTTGCTGTCTGGTCACCCTAAGTGGCGGGGAGCGACCCCCAGGCGTGGGTCACAGGGAGGGGGCAGTGGCGGGGAGTGATCCCCAGGCGTGGGTCACAGGGAGGGGACGGTTTAGTGGCGGGGAGCGATCCCCAGGCGTGGGTCACAGGGCGGGGAGGGTGCAGTGGCAGGGAGCGACCCCCAGGTGTGGGTCACAGGGCGGGGAGGGTGCAATGGCAGGGAGCGACCCCCAGGCGTGGGTCACAGGGCGGGGACGGTGCAGTGGCGGGGAGCGTCCCCCAGGCGTGAGTCACAGGGTGGGGAGGGGGCAGTGGTGGGGAGCGACCCCCAGGCGTGGGTCACCGGGCGAGGACAGTGCAGTGGTGGGGAGCGACCCCCAGGCGTGGGTCACAGGGCGGGGAGTTGGCAGTGGCGGGGAGCGACCCCCAGGCGCGGGTCACAGGGCGGGGAGGGGGCAGTGGCGGGGAGCGACCCCCAGGTGTGGGTCACAGGGTGGGGACGGTGCAGTGGCGGGGAGTGACCCCCAGGCGTGGGTCACAGGGCGGGGACGGTGCAGTGGCAGGGGGCTGCAGGGGTCACAGCACATGAGGTCCCAGCCCCTCACTTCCCACTCCCTTTGGCCGTTGCCCCTGGGAAAGGTGCCTGCGAACCCCATTTTGCCCCCTTTGCTGTGTGTGTGTTGGGGGGCAGGTCGGGCAGGCCGTGGGTCCTGCCCTGCAAGATGCCCCCAGGGTTTGAGCTGGGCACCAGCTTCCAACCCTTTGGGTCTCACCAAAGGGGGTAGGAGGCTCCTCTGAGAGGCGGCACTTGCCTGGGTGGGCGGAGCTTCCTGAGGCTAGGATGGGGTGAGGCCTGCTAGGGGTGAGGCTCCCTGGTGGGAGCTGGGCTTCTGGCATGGGCAAGGTCTGATAAAGGCAGGGCTCCCTGGTGGGGCCGTGGCTTGCCAGAGGTGGGGCTCCATGGGTGGGGGCAGGGCCAGCCAGGGGCGGAGCTCCATGGGTGGGTGTGGCCTGCGAGAGGTGAGGCGGGGCCTGCCAGGGGCGGGGCTCCATGGGTGGGTGTGGCCTGCTAGAGTTGGGGCGTGGCCTGCCAGAGGTGGGGCTCCATGGGTGGGGGCAGGGCCAGCCAGGGGCAGAGCTCCATGGGTGGGTGTGGCCTGCGAGAGGTGAGGCGGGGCCTGCCAGGGGCGGGGCTCCATGGGTGGGTGTGGCCTGCTAGAGTTGGGGCGTGGCCTGCCAGGGGTGGGACTCCATGGGTGGGGTGTGGCCCACTAGAGGTGGGGGCTGGGCCTGCCAGGGGCGGGGCCCGCTAGAGGTGGGGGCGGGGCTCCCTGGCTGGAGGCGGGGCTCCAGGCCGTACCTTGATGCTGCTCTTGAAGAGGTAGGCGGGCGTGGCGAAGGCCTTGCGCCGCTCCAGCGGCTCGCTGAGGATGACGAGCTGCTCGAAGAGGAAGACGCGTCGCTCCCTGCAGCGCGGCAGGAACCCGCCGTCCTGCTCCGTCACCCAGAAGGTGTCCTGCTGCAGCAGCTTCCCCTGCGCCGTCAGCTTGCCCTGGGGGGGGTGGGGGGGTCACGTGGGGGCCAAAAGCACCCCTACCCCAGCCCCCCCAACTTCCTGTCACCCCCCTGCGCCCCACCAACACCTAACCCACCCGGCCAGCGCCCCCACCCGGCCAGCGCCCCAGCCCCCCATCAGTACCCACTCCATCTGGCCAATCAGGGGACAGCCCCGGCCCCACGGGACCCACTGGGGTGCTCAGGTTCGGATCCCAGTTCCAGGGAATCCTTGGGGGAAATCGGTGCCCCTTGGTGGCCGCTCGGCGAACAGGCGAGAGGGCAGAACGCAGACAGGAACCAGCTCGGCACCCTGGAATATGGGCAAAGAGCCATGCCCCCCCCCAACACCCCACAGGGACATGGACCCCTCAACCCCCCCCCAGTGGGCACAGACCCCCTAATCCCCCCCCACATCCCCGGGTCCTCGAGTGCCCCGGGGGGGGGGCCATGGCAGGCTGATAGCAGAGCCTACTCCATCCCCCTGCGGCGGGAGCAAAGGCTGCCCCAGCACAGGGCCTACGCGTGGGGGGGGAGACGGTTGATTGGAGCCCCCCCAACTCCTACCTCGAAGCCCTGCAGCCGCCCCACGTTCATCATGTCGTTGCAGCGCTTGGGCACGAAGCACATCACCTCCACGGCTTTCTGTGAGGCAAGGGGGCGTGAGAGCCGGGGGGAGGCCCTGGGCCCCGTGCGCCCTGGGGGGCAGGAGCTGCAGATACTTGGGGCTGCAAGTCAGGAGTGAGGGGCACTGGCAGAGTTGGGTGGGTTATCCCCAGACTCGCCCCCCCCCCCCCCCCCCACTGGCCATGTAATGACCCAGTTGCTTTCATTTTCCCAATGGGAACTGAACCAACCCCAGGATGAACTTCCCTGGCAAACACCCGCTCCGGTCCCCATGGAGACGCTGCCCCGTGCCCCCCTCCGGTCCCTACGGAGACGTTGTCCCTTGCCCCCTCCGGTCCCCACGGAGACGCTGCCTCTTGCCCCCTACGGTCTCCACGGAGACTCTGCCCCTTGCCCCCTACGGTCCCCACAGAGACGCTGCCCCGCGCCCCCTCCGGTCCCCACAGAGACACTGCCCCGCGCCCCCTCCGGTCCCCACGGAGACGCTGCCCCTTGCCCCCTCCGGTCCCCACAGAGACGCTGCCCCTTGCCCCCTCCGGTCCCCACGGAGATGCTGCCCCGTGCCCCCTACGGTCCCTATGGAGATGCTGCCCCGTGCCCCCTACGGTCCCCACGGAGACGTTGCCCCTTGCCCCCTCCGGTCCCCACAGAGACACTGCCCCGTGCCCTTTCCGGTCCCCACGTAAAAGCTGCCCACTGCCCTCCTGGTCCCCATGGAGATGCTGCCCGTGGTCCCCCGGTTCCCATGGAAATGCTGCCTGCTGCCCCCTGGCAACCTCACTTTGTCCCCATGGAAACTCTGCCCAATCCCCCCGACAATGCTACAGAACTGGGATGGTGCATTTTCAGGCGACCCCCAGCCCAGTGGGGCCTTGCCCTGGGCAGAGGCTTGTGGGCTGGGTGCCCCCCCGCTCCCGGCTCTCGCCAGCCCTACCTCCAGCTGCTCTGTGTCCATCCCGGCCTTGCTGTAGTACTTCAGGAAGTCCTGGGATGCAAGAGAAAACAGGACTGAGAGATGGAAAAGGGGGTGCCACGACCCCCCCAAGGGGCTGGCAATGGCCCCAATTAACCTAGTGAGGAGGGCTTTAAACTAGGTTCGATGGGGACAGGTGAGCAAAGCCCACAGGTAAGTGGGGAACATGGAGACCGGGGAGATGGGTCGGAAACAAGAGGGAGTGTGGGCTATATTGGCAGAGAGAAAGGAGAGTCAGGACAAAACTGGGAGGAAAGATCAAACCAGTATCTTAGCTGCCTATATACAAATGCGAGAAGTATGGGGAATAAGCAGGAAGAACTGGAAGTGCTAATAAATAAATACAACTATGACATTGTTGGCATCACTGAAACTTGGTGGGATAATACACATGATTGGAATGTTGGTGTGGATGGGTACAGCTTGCTCAGGAAGGATAGACAGGGGAAAAAGGGAGGAGGTGTTGCCTTATATATTAAAAATGTACACACTTGGACTGAGGTAGAGATGGACATAGGAGACGGAAGCGTTGAGAGTCTCTGGGTTAGGCTTAAAGGGGCAAAAAACAAGGGAGATGTCATGCTAGGAGTCTACTACAGGCCACCTAACCAGGTGGAAGAGGTGGATGAGGCTTTTTTCAAGCAACTAACAAAATCATCCAAAGCCCAAGATTTGGTGGTGATGGGGGACTTCAACTATCCGGATATATGTTGGGAAAATAACACAGCGGGGCACAGACTATCCAACAAATTCTTGGACTGCATTGGAGACAACTTTTTATTTCAGAAGGTTGAAAAAGCTACTAGGGGGGAAGCTGTTCTAGACTTGATTTTAAACAATAGAGAGGAACTCGTTGAGAATGTGAAAGTAGAAGGCAGCCTGGGTGAAAGTGATCATGAAATCATAGAGTTTGCAATTCTAACGAAGGGTAGAAGGGAGAACAGCAAAATAGAGACAATGGATTTCAGGAAGGCAGATTTTGGGAAGCTCAGAGAGCTGATAGGTAAGGTCCCATGGGAATCAAGACTGAGGGGAAAAACAACTGAGGAGAGTTGGCAGTTTTTCAAAGGGACACTATTAAGGGCCCAAAAGCAAGCTATTCCGCTGGTTAGGAAAGATAGAAAATGTGGCAAAAGACCACCTTGGCTTAACCACGAGATCTTGCACGATCTAAAAAATAAAAAGGAGTCATATAAAAAATGGAAACTAGGACAGATTACAAAGGATGAATATAGGCAAACAACACAGGAATGCAGGGGCAAGATTAGAAAGGCAAAGGCACAAAATGAGCTCAAACTAGCTACGGGAATAAAAGGAAACAAGAAGACTTTTTATCAATACATTAGAAGCAAGAGGAAGACCAAAGACAGGGTAGGCCCACTGCTTAGTGAAGAGGGAGAAACAGTAACAGGAAACTTGGAAATGGCAGAGATGCTTAATGACTTCTTTGTTTCGGTCTTCACCGAGAAGTCTGAAGGCATGCCCAACATAGTGAATGCTAATGGGAAGGGGGTAGGTTTAGCGGATAAAATAAAAAAAGAACAAGTTAAAAATCACTTAGAAAAGTTAGATGCCTGCAAGTCACCCGGGCCTGATGAAATGCATCCTAGAATACTCAAGGAGCTAATAGAGGAGGTATCTGAGCCTCTAGCTATTATCTTTGGAAAGTCATGGGAGACGGGAGAGATTCCAGAAGACTGGAAAAGGGCAAATATAGTGCCCATCTATAAAAAGGGAAATAAAAACAACCCAGGTAACTACAGACCAGTTAGTTTAACTTCTGTGCCAGGGAAGATAATGGAGCAAGTAATTAAGGAAATCATCTGCAAACACTTGGAAGGTGGTAAGGTGATAGGGAACAGCCAGCATGGATTTGTGAAGAACAAATCATGTCAAACCAATCTGATAGCTTTCTTTGATAGGATAACGAGCCTTGTGGATAAGGGTGAGGCTGTGGATGTGGTATACCTAGACTTTAGTAAGGCATTTGATACGGTCTTGCATGATATTCTTATCGATAAACTAGGCAAATACAAATTAGATGGGGCTACTATAAGGTGGGTGCATAACTGGCTGGATAACCGTACTCAGAGAGTTGTTATTAATGGTTCCCAATCCTGCTGGAAAGGCGTAACGAGTGGGGTTCCGCAGGGGTCTGTTTTGGGACCGGCTCTGTTCAATATCTTCATCAACGACTTAGATATTGGCATAGAAAGTACGCTTATTAAGTTTGCGGATGATACCAAACTGGGAGGGATTGCAACTACTTTGGAGGACAGGGTCATAATTCAAAATGATCTGGACAAATTGGAGAAATGGTCTGAGTTAAACAGGATGAAGTTTAACAAAGACAAATGCAAAGTGCTCCACTTAGGAAGGAAAAATCAATTTCACACATACAGAATGGGAAAAGACTGTCTAGGAAGGAGTACGGCAGAAAGGGATCTAGGGGTTATAGTGGACCACAAGCTAAATATGAGTCAACAGTGTGATGCTGTTGCAAAAAAAGCAAACATGATTCTGGGATGCATTAACAGGTGTGTTATGAGCAAGACACGAGAAGTCATTCTTCCGCTCTACTCTGCTCTGGTTAGGCCTCAGCTGGAGTATTGTGTCCAGTTCTGGGCGCCGCATTTTAAAAAAGATGTGGAGAAATTGGAAAGGGTCCAAAGAAGAGCAACAAGAATGATTAAAGGTCTTGAGAACATGACCTATGAAGGAAGGCTGAAAGAACTGGGTTTGTTTAGTTTGGAGAAGAGAAGACTGAGAGGGGACATGATAGCAGTTTTCAGGTATCTAAAAGGGTGTCATAAGGAGGAGGGAGAGAACTTGTTCACCTTAGCCTCTAAGGATAGAACCAGAAACAATGGGTTTAAACTGCAGCAAGGGAGGTCTAGGTTGGACATTAGGAAAAAGTTCCTAACTGTCAGGGTGGTTAAACACTGGAACAAATTGCCTAGGGAGGTTGTGGAATCTCCGTCTCTGGAGATATTTAAGAGTAGGTTAGATAAATGTCTATCAGGGATGGTCTAGACAGTATTTGGTCCTGCCATGCGGGCAGGGGACTGGACTCGATGACCTCTCGAGGTCCCTTCCAGTCCTAGAATCTATGAAAAAAAACCCCAAACAGATGGCATCCCTCCGAACATGGACAGGGCAGGAGGAAGAGGCAGATGGCTCGTGCCCCCTGGAAGTGGGCAGCCTGGCATGGGCGGCTGGCTCTGGGGCGGAGCGTCCCTGTGACGAAGTGGGGGGTTTTCTTGTTTTCTGTGAAGTTTCAATGGTTTGCATGCGGAGGGGGTGGGACTCAGTTTCCCTGGGTGTTACTGGTTTAACGAGGTGAGGGGAGAGGGAGTTTGTTTTGCAGAGGACCGGAGAGAGGACGTGGGGACCCAGCCGATGGCCGGGAGGATGGATACCCCAGTGACCGGTGACCTGGTGACCCAGAGGCCCAGCTGAGGAGACGCAGCCGGTTCTGGCCAGTGGGCGGACAATGGGCTGCAGAGTGAGGACCCAGTGACCTAACCAGCCGGTTCCAGCCAGAGGACAGAAGCCAGGAGAGGAGGCCCCAGTTTACGACCCTGTTTACCTGGAGAGAAGCCAATGGACAGAGGCGGGGCCTGGGGCCGGTGATCTCAGATGCCCAGCTGGGAAGCAGGGGGGCTCTGGGCTGGAGAGGGGGAGCAGGCAGAGCCCACCTTGATGCAGAGAGACTGGGGTGTGCTGGGCTGAGGGAGGCCAGGCCTGAGGCCCTGAGAGTTTCCTGTGCTGTGTTCAACTCTCAATAAACCCTCCTGTTTTACACTGGCTGAGAGTCACTCCGGTCTAGAGA
The DNA here is from genome assembly GCF_011386835.1 of Chrysemys picta bellii. Taxonomy (NCBI): domain Eukaryota; kingdom Metazoa; phylum Chordata; order Testudines; family Emydidae; genus Chrysemys; species Chrysemys picta. The sequence goes on along the minus strand of NC_088812.1, from coordinate 14,218,219 downwards.
ACGGGGTGGCATCAACCCCTTTGGTCCAGAGTGAGTGGACTCCCTGAGGGGGCCCACGGCGAGAAACAGGTGTGCTAGGGCTCCGAGAGGTGCGGATCCAGGAGGTGGAGGGGCCTGACCCCGAGAGAGAGTGGACCCCCGAGAAGGGCTGTCTCACTAAAAGGGGCACCCCCCACGGACCGCACGGGGCCAAGAGTGGGCACGATCTGTGAGTCCGTGACAGTCCCCAGCCCTGGGCAGCCCGGCATAGGCGGCTGGCTCTGGGGTGGAGCATCCCTAGCCCTGGGCAGCCCGGCGTGGGCAGCTGGCTCTGGGGCAGCGCATCCCCAGCCCTGGGCAGCAGGGTGTGGGCGGCTGCTTCTGGGGTGGAGCGTCCCCAGCCCTGAGCAGCCTGGTGTGGGCGGCTGGCTCTGGGGCGGAGCGCGTCTGGTCCTGGCAGACCTTTCTCACCTTGAGCAGCAGCTGGTATTTCATGATCCTCTGCACCGGCTTGATCAGCAGGTCATTGAGTTGCAGCCTGTGGCCCAGCTCCTGCTTCAGCTCCTGGGGAAACAGAGGCAGCACATCAGCCCCCTCGTGCTCCCCACGGGCCCGGGCCCACCCACCTCCAGGAGGGTCCAGCCAGGGTGGGGGGCAGATGGGGCAAACTAGGGTTCTGGCTGGGGCAGTAAGTGTGTGTGGGGGTCAGACGAGCCAGGGAGCGTTGGGGGTTGGATGGGTTGAGCTGGGGTCCCAGCTGGGGGAGCGAGGAGGGGTTGGATGGCGTGAGGTGGGATCCTGGCTGGGGGAGTGAGGGTGGGGGGCTTGGAAGGGGTGAGGCAGGACAGCAAGAGGGGAGTCAGACGGGGGAACTGGGGAGAGAGGCGGGGGTCGGATGGGGCAGGTTGCAGAGGGCGAGTTGGGGACTGGGGGGGGTCGGATGGGGGTAACCAGAGTCCCAGCTCGGGGGGGGGGTCATAGAGGGGCCGGATGGGGAAGCTGGGGTCCCCTCACCTCAAAATAGGAGTCGATGTACTCAGAGACAATGTGCTCCGATTTGGGTTTGTTCTGGCAGTAAACGACGTACATGTGCAAACGGCGCTCCTGGAAGGGAACAGGGGGCAGGTGACAATGCTCCCAGGCACACGCCCGCACACGCCACAACATGCCCCACACATGCACACAGCCCCCAACACGTGCCAGCCCATGCGACCACATGCTAATACACGCTGGAACATGCTCCCGCGTCTATCCTCACAGAGGGGTGGCTGATGCCCGCTGGGACCTGCAGCAGCCCCCAGCGGAGGCGGTATGCCCAGCAGTTACGTGACCACAGGAGAGGTGGCAGGGCCCGTGCAGCACCATATGGCAGCCAGCCCCACGGTGCGGGGCCCTCGAGATGTGGGGGAGAAGGCAGGGGGGCAGCATAGATCAGGGGCGGGGCCCTCACTGTATGAGGGGTGGGGCATGGTGGGGCGGGGTCCTTGTGGCGTGATGGGGCAAAACCTGTGGGAGGGGCAGAGGCCATGTGGCGTGGGTGGGGTTCCCTTGGTGTGACAGGGCAGGACCTGGGCCCCACGGCACAGCCAGGCGGAGGGGTGGGGTGGAGTAAGCAAGTCATGAGAGGGCAGGGCCTGCGTGGGGCAGAGTCCTGGGGTGTGATGAGGTGGGGTCCTTGTGGCATGGTGGGACCTGGGGGCAGGGGGGGATGGGGCCTGGGGGCAGGGCGGGGCCAGGGGCAGGCTGGTGAGGCAGTGCTGGTGGTGGGATGGGGCCTGGGGGCAGGGGGCAGGCTTGGGGTGGGGCCTGGGGTGGGGGCGGGGCCAGGGGCAGGCTGGCAAGGCAGGGCTGGGGGTGGGGTGGGCCTGGGGGCAGGGTGGGGGCGGGGCCAGGGGCAGGCTGGCGAGGCAGGGGTGGGGGGTGAGGCAGGGCCTGGGGCAGGGTGGGGGCGGTGCCAGGGGCAGGCTGGCGAGGCAGGGCAGGGTGGGGGCAGGGGCAGGCTGGCGAGGCAGGGGTGGGGGCAGGGTGGGGGCAGGGGCAGGCTGGCGAGGCAGGGCTGGGGTTGGGGTGGGGCCTGGGGGCAGGGTGGGGGCAGTGCCAGAGGCTGGCTGGGGAGGCAGGGCAGGGGTGGGGGCAGGGGCAGGCTGGCAAGGCAGGGCTGGGGTTGGGGTGGGGCCTGGGGGCAGGGCGGGGGCGGTGCCAGGGGCTGGCTGGGGAGGCAGGGCAGGGGGTGGGGTGGGGCCTGGGGGCAGGGTGGGGGCGGTGCCAGGGGCAGGCTGGCGAGGCAGGGGTGGGGGGTGAGGCAGGGCCTGGGGTTGGGGTGGGGCCTGGGGGCAGGGCGGGGGCGGTGCCAGGGGCAGGCTGGAGAGGCAGGGCAGGGTGGGGCCAGGGGCAGGCTGGCGAGGCAGGGCAGAGCAGTGCCAGGGGCTGGCTGGCGAGGCAGGAGTGGGGGCAGGGCGGGGGCGGTGCCAGGGGCTGGCTGGCGAGGCAGGGCAGGGTGGGGGTGGGGGCAGGGGCAGGCTGGCGAGGCAGGGCAGGGTGGGGCCAGGGGCAGGCTGGCGAGGCAGGGTGGGGGCAGGGCGGGGGCGGTGCCAGGGGCTGGCTGGCGAGGCAGGGCAGGGTGGGGGTGGGGGTGGGGGCAGGGGCAGGCTGGCGAGGCAGGGCAGGGTGGGGCCAGGGGCAGGCTGGCGAGGCAGGGTGGGGGCGGTGCCAGGGGCAGGCTGGCGAGGCAGGGCAGGGTGGGGGCAGGGGCAGGCTGGCTGGCGAGGCAGGGCAGGGTGGGGGCAGGGGCAGGCTGGCGAGGCAGGGCAGGGGTGGGGCCAGGGGCAGGCTGGCGATGCAGGGCAGGTCGGGGCCAGGGGCAGGCTGGCGAGGCAGGGTGGGGGCGGTGCCAGGGGCTGGCTGGGGAGGCAGGGGTGGGGGCAGGGCGGGGGCGGTGCCAGGGGCAGGCTGGCGAGGCAGGGCAGGGTGGGGCCAGGGGCAGGCTGGCGAGGCAGGGTGGGGGCGGTGCCAGGGGCTGGCTGGGGAGGCAGGGGTGGGGGCAGGGCGGGGGCGGTGCCAGGGGCAGGCTGGCGAGGCAGGGCAGGGCAGGGTGGGGCCAGGGGCAGGCTGGCGAGGCAGGGCAGGGTGGGGGCAGGGGCAGGCTGGCTGGCGAGGCAGGGCAGGGTGGGGCCAGGGGCAGGCTGGCGAGGCAGGGCAGGGTGGGGGCAGGGGCAGGCTGGCGAGGCAGGGCAGGGTGGGGCCAGGGGCAGGCTGGCGAGGCAGGGCAGGGCGGTGCCAGGGGCAGGCTGGGGAGGCAGGGCAGGGGTGGGGCCAGGGGCAGGCTGGCGAGGCAGGGCAGGGTGGGGCCAGGGGCAGGCTGGCGAGGCAGGGCTGGGGTTGGGGTGGGGCCTGGGGGCAGGGTGGGGGCGGTGCCAGGGGCTGGCTGGCGAGGCAGGGCAGGGTGGGGCCAGGGGCAGGCTGGCGAGGCAGGGCAGGGTGGGGCCAGGGGCAGGCTGGCGAGGCAGGGCAGGGTGGGGCCAGGGGCAGGCTGGCGAGGCAGGGCTGGGGTTGGGGTGGGGCCTGGGGGCAGGGTGGGGGCGGTGCCAGGGGCTGGCTGGCGAGGCAGGGCAGGGTGGGGGCAGGCTGGCGAGGCAGGGCAGGGTGGGGCCAGGGGCAGGCTGGCGAGGCAGGGCAGGGTGGGGCCAGGGGCAGGCTGGCGAGGCAGGGCTGGGGTTGGGGTGGGGCCTGGGGGCAGGGTGGGGGCGGTGCCAGGGGCTGGCTGGCGAGGCAGGGCAGGGTGGGGGCAGGCTGGCGAGGCAGGGCAGGGTGGGGCCAGGGGCAGGCTGGCGAGGCAGGGCAGGGTGGGGCCAGGGGCAGGCTGGCGAGGCAGGGCACATGCAGCGACGCCCAGGACTCACGTGTTTTATAAAGAGCTGCGCCAGCAGGTCCGGGTTGTGCAGACATTTCTCCAGCTCTTTAAGGAAGTAACTGGGGGGGAGGGGGGGCAGAGAGGGCTGAGAACCATGGGGCAGACCCCCACCGACCCACACCCCCCCCAACCCCCCAGGCAGCTGGGTGTGCCAGGGGCCCAGCGCGCGGCCTGGCATGGGCGCACCGCAAGGGTCCACATCTGGGAGAGGGCAGAGCAGGGCACCAGACGGCTCTGATCCTGGTCTCCCTGATCCTGCCAGAGCCCGGGCACCCCCCTGCAGCGGGTAGAAGGGGGGGGCGCTGCAGAGATCTCTTAGGGGTATATCTGTGTGCCCCCCTGACCTATACGTGGGGGGGGGGAGGCAGCCGGCCTGGCCCTGGCAGCACAGGGAGACCCAGCCCCAGGGACAAAGCGTTGGGGGGGGTGTCCCTGGGACCCTCGCAGGGGGAGGCGGACTGGGGGGGGCGTCCCATCCCCCAACTCACTCGTTGTGCCAGTCGTAGATCTGGTGGATGTTCCCGAAGATGATCTTGTCCTTGCCCTCCATGTCCTCGGGCACGCCCCGGGCACGCATGGTTGCCATGTAGCCCTGGGGGCAGGAGGGGTGGGTTAGCAGGGAGCTGCCGCCGGGGGGCACACGGGGTGGGGCTCTGCTGCTGCCCAGACTGGGGCAGGGGGAGCGGGGTTCCGGTGTGGGGGGGCAGGCCCCCGGTGGGAGGTACTGGGCCAAGAGAGAAGCATCCACTCACCCCAGGGAGGGGCCGTGTTCCCGGGGCAGAGCTCAGGGCTGAGGGAGGGGTCTGGGGGGGCTACCTGGGGGGCTCTAGGAATGGGCCTGCTGCTTGCTGTGGGGGGCTGCCCAGGGAGGGGGGCCCTATGGCTTTCGGCTGTTTGGGGAGGGGGCCCTGGGGTGGGGGTGCTGCCCGGGAAGGGGGCCCTAGGCTGGTGGCTGTCTGGGGAGGGGAGCCAGGGGAGCAGGGGGCTGTTGGGGGAGGGGAGCCTGGGGGCTGTCCGGGGAGGGGGGCTCTGGGGGGGTTCACACCTCCACTATCTGGCCCAGGTCCTCCACGTACATCTTCTCCGTCTCCACGAGCTCCGTGAGGACGAACCTGCCCAGGGGGGGAATGGCCACATCTGAAAGCGGGGAGGGGACGCAGCCCCTTGTGAGACCCCCCCATCCATCCTCCCCGTCCTGCCCTCGGCCCCCTCCCAGCTCAAGCCCAGAGCGATGCCGGGGAGGGACCTAGGGTCCAGGTCGCCCCCAGCCCCAGGATCCGTCCTTAGCAAAGCCCTGCAGTGCTGGGGACACAGCCTCTGCTCCAAGCACCCCAGGACTCCCCAGCCCTGCCCCTGGCACCCACAGCCCTGCCCCTGCCCGCTGGCACCCCCCACCCAGGAACCCTGCCCCTGCCCGCTGCCACCCCCCCACCCAGGAACCCTGCCCCTGCCCGCTGGCACCCCCCACCCAGGAACCCCCGTCCCTACCCCTGGCACCTCCCTCCAGGAACCCCCGTTCCTGACCCCTGGCACCTCCCCCCAAGAACCCCCATCCCTACCCCTTGGTACCTCCCCCCAGGAACCCCCATCCCTGACCCCTGGCACCTCCCCCCAGGAACCCCCATCCCTGACCCCTGGCACCTCCCAGTCAGGAACCCGATCCATGCTCCCTGGCACCTCCCCCCAGGAACCCCCATCCCTGGCACCCCCAGCCCTGTCCCGCGGGCGCAGCGGCTCCACTTACATACTCTTTTCTAAGGCACTCTTTCTCTCCTCCTCACTCGTTATCTCTTCCGGGGGTTGCCCGGGGAGCTCTTCAGGGGGGGCCAGGCCTTGGGGGTCACTGGGGATATGAAGGGGGCTGGGGCCCTGCCAGGGGGAGGGGAGACACAGTTAGGGGGCATGGAGCAGCCCTGCCCACTCCCACCCGGGCAGTGGCAACGGGCCTCGAAGCTGCTGGGCAAAGAGCCCTGGGAGACCCTGCCAGGCGGGGTGCGTGGGGGCCCGTGGGGCGCAGGGGCAGGGGCCCAGCACCTCAGGTCCGTGTGTCAGGGGCAGAGCTCCCCCATCAACAGACGAGTTGGCGCCTGCCCTGGAAGGGGCCCTCGGGGGAGGGGCATGGAAAATTCCAACCACCTCCCCCCAGCACCCCAGTTGCTGAACCCCCCAGTCACTTCCCCCGAGAGCCAGGACGGGGCGGGGGGCACCTCCCATGTGAAAGCGAGTGCACAGGAGTGTGTCTGCTTGGAGCACCCGTGTGCACGTGGGGGCACATCTGTGTGTGCAATGGCGTGTGTGCGGGGCCTGTGTGTGCATGATGTGACGAAGTGGGACTGTTCTTAATGTTTTCCTCAGTTTCCCCTATGCAGTTCTTAAGTATCTAGGTGGTGGGATAAGGGTGTCTGGTTGCTGCAGAGCAAAGGGCCAGGGTACATAAATGCCCGACACTCTGTCTCCTGGCAACTGATGGCCTGGGCCCCTCCTCTGCAAAGGTGCCAACTGAAGGTGTTGGAGACAAAGATCAGGTGGCCTCCTGGCCCCGGGAAAGAGACAAAGCCCAGAGAGGGAGGGGCTGGGCGGGGGTGGGAGTTTGGAGCTAGCTGGGGACTGGAAGGGAGGGCAGACGGGGGTCTGCCTCGCTGGGCCCCAGAATGGACCCGGCAGAGGGGTCCTGTTCGCTGTACCTACAAGCTCTGTTTTAGACCGTGTTCCTGTCATCTAATAAACCTCTGTTTTACTGGCTGGCTGAGAGTCACGTCTGACTGTGAAGTGGGGGGTGCAGGACCCTTTGGCTTCCCCAGGACCCCGCCTGGGCGGACTCGCTGTGGGAAGCGCACGGAGAGGCATATGCTGAATGCTCCCAGGAGAGACCCAGGAGGTGAAGCCGTGTGAGCTTCTTGCCCTGAAGACAGTCTGCTCCGAGGGAGAGGAGGCTCCCCAAAGTCCTGACTGGCTTTGTGGGGAGCAGTTCCAGAGCATCGCCCGGGGACTCCATGACACATGCGTTTGTGCAAAGGGGTGTGCATGGGGTGTGTCTGCGTGTGCACAGGGTTTGGGGGGGGAGTATCTGAGTGTGCACAGGGTGTGCATGGGGCGTGTCTGCATGTGCACGGGGGTGTGTGTGTCTGCGTGTGCACAGGGTGTGCATGAGGCGTGTCTGCGTGTGCATGGGTGTGGGGGGGCGTGTCTGTGTGCATAGAGTGTGCGTGAGGCGTGTCTGGGTGTGCACAAGGTGTGAGGGGAGTGTCTGGGTGTGCATGGGGTGTGTCTGCATCTGCAGGGGTGTGTGTGCATGGGTGTGGGGAGGCGTGTCTGTGTGTGCACAGAGTGTCCATGAGGCGTGACTGTGTGTGCACACGATGTGCATGGGGTGTGTCTGGGTGTGCACAGGGTGTGCGGGGAGTGTCTGGGTGTGCATGGGGCGTGTCAGCGTGTGCATAGGGTGTGCATGGGGAGTGTCTGGGTGTGCACAGGGTGTGGGGGAGTGTCTGGGTGTGCACAGGGTGTGAGGGGAGTGTCTGGGTGTGCACAGGGTGTGAGGGGAGTGTCTGGGTGTGAGGGGAGTGTCTGGGTGTGCATGGGGCGTGTCTGCGTGTGCACAGGGTGTGCACAGGGTGTGGGGGGAGTGTCTGGGTGTGCATGGGGCATGTCTGCGTGTGCACAGGGTGTGGGGGAGAGTGTCTGGGTGTGCATGGGGCGTGTCTGGGTTTGCATGGGGGGGGTTGCCGAGGGGACTCCTCTGCTTTGGGGAGACGTGGGTTGGGATCTCAGGACCCCAAATGGCCAGAGATGCAGTTTCCATGGTAACTCCAGGCCGTGCATGGCATGCCCCGGGAACCGAGATCCCATAGCTTGGGGGCCGGGAGCACAGTCACCGGGGGGGGGGGGGCAGCAGCAGACCTGCCTCGGGCATCGCACCCCCAGGAGCATCCCAGAGCTCCCGGTCCCTACTCCTGCCCCCCCAGCCCCGGGCAGACCCCGCTAGCTGGAGTGGGTCCCTCCAGCGTGTGCAGTAGTGGGGAAGTCCTGCCGGGTCCCAGCCAGTGGCGGGGTCAGGCCCTGCAAGGGTTAAACGCCCCAGGGACCGGGACTCCTGGGAGTCAAATTCCCCAAGGACCCCCCCACCAGAGTCAATCCCCACAGCGAACCCCCCCAGGGGCTGGCCAGGGCGCTGCTTCTCTGTGCCCCAACTCCCAGCTACCCTTGGTACCGGTGGGGCAGGATCTGGGGCTGGGAGGGGGCATCTAGCCCCAACACAGCACCCGGGCAGAGCCAGGGGCAGTGAGGATGACCTGGGCCCAGGGGGAAAGGGGGGGTGTCTCCCGCGGCGCCCGCCCCAATGCCCCCTCCTCACCTGTGTGTTTGCCTCTGAGGCGCCCCCCTCCAGCAGACTGCACAGCAGAGCCAGGCCCGGCAGCCGCTCGCCCCCCGAGGGGCCCGATTCCTGCAACACGCCGTGGGGGGGGGGTCAGACGGGGGCTAGGGCTGCAGCTCTGCGGGGGGGGGGGGGGGCGCTCCAGAGGCTCACTTTGCTCTGGAGCAGGATGGGGTGTCTATACCCCTGCCCCGATCTCCAACCCCCGCAGCCCTCACTCTCCCTCAGGGCGTCAGGTGCCCCCCATGGCGGGGTCCCCTGTTTTCCAGGGGAAACTGAATTCATGAGGCTGTTTTCCCAGCCAGAGCCTCAAGGCCCGACAGGGCAGGGGCAGCCCAAATCAGGGGGCCGATTGCGGGCGCTGGGTGTGTCCTGACACATCACCAGCTCCCTATGCCACCCCTGGAACTGCTAACCCAGAGCACGCCCATGGCAGTGCCCAGCCCCCAGGAACCCAGCCCACCATGGCAGTGCCCAGCCCCCAGGAACCCAGCCCCCCATGGCAGTGCCTAGCCCGCGGGAACCCAGCCCCCCATGGCAGTGCCCAGCCCCCAGGAACCCAGCCCCCCATGGCAGTGCCCAGCCCGCGGGAACCCAGCCCTCCATGGCAGTGCCCAGCCCCCAGGAACCCAGCCCCCCATGGCAGTGCCCAGCCCGTGGGAACCCAGCCCCCCATGGCAGTGCCCGGCCCCCGGGAACCCAGCCCCCCATGGCAGTGCCCAGCCCCCAGGAACCCAGCCCTCAATGGCAGTGCCGGGCCCCAGGAACCTAGCCCACCATGGCAGTGACCAGCCTCCGGGAACCCAGCCCCCCCATGGCAGTGACCAGCCCCCGGGAACCCAGCCCCCCCATGGCAGTGCCCAGCCCCCAGGGAACCCAGCCCCCCATGGCAGTGCCCAGCCCCCGGGAACCTAGCCCACCATGGCAGTGCCCAGCCCCCAGGAACCCAGCCCCCTATGGCAGTGCCTAGCCCGCGGGAACCCAGCCCCCCATGGCAGTGCCCAGCCCCCGGGAACCCAGCCCCCTATGGCAGTGCCCAGCCCCCAGTGTGACGAACTGGGACTGTTCTTACTGGGGGTGTGTGAATGCTGACAGGGGAGTGTGACTAGGATGGTCTGCATCGGGGGATGGGAGCCGGCCCAAGGGAACATACCTGAGCTTGTAACATGAGAACCCAGGAGGGGGTTGGAGGTCAGATGACTCCGGGGCCCGGGAAACTGAACAAAGGCTGTGGGAGGGGTCGCTGAAGCCAGAGTGCTGGAAGCAGGCTGGAAGGAGGCTGGAGAGATGGCTGGGAGGCAGAGATGGCTCTGACCCCCCAAGGGGGGTGGGCTGGCATGCCCTGGGACCCCAAGCTGGACCTAACTGAGGGGGGGGCCCTGTTGTCTGTGCCTGCAAGACCTGTCTTGGACTGTATTCCTGTCATCCAAATAAACCTTCTACTTTACTGGCTGGCTGAGAGTCATGGTGAATCGCAGGAAGCCGGGGGTGCAGGGCCCTGAGTTCCCCAATACTCCGTGACAACTGGTGGCAGCGGTGGGATCTACTGCACCCCGTGGACGGCGCTTCCTGCAGTAAGTGACTGGGGAGCAGTAAAACGAAGGGGGATTGACGGGGACCAGGCCTGCTGAAGAGTGGGAGAGAGACGGTTATTACCCCTGGGAGTGTGTGACCAGCGAGAAGGACTTTTGCAGTAACAGGGTCCCCCGGGGGGATCGCAGCGAGTGGTCCCAGGGGCGGAGGAGTCTGCAGCTCGACCCTGGCAGAGAGGTGGTGACCTCGAGAAGGGCTGGCACACTAGGGGTCCCCCTGGGAACTGTGGGGAGCTGTGAGCACACAGGCCGGTGAGTGGCCAGCAGGAAGATGTATGCCAAGCGGCTTAAGAGCGACCTGGTGGAGCTGTGCAAGCAGAGGCGGCTGCGCATTGGGAGGCTCACCAAAGAACAGCTCATTGCCCAGCTAGAGGCGGAAGATCGCGCGAATGAACCGATCCCTGTGTCTCAGGGAAGCAGCCTGGCAAATGCAGCGCAGGCACCAGTGTCTGTCCCAGCTGGGAGTGGTCAGCCGGCTGCTGAGGGCTTCCCGAGACCCCTCCTTCCTATGCCTAGGGGAAGGGTGGGGAGGAGCCCAGCAAATACCGAAGGCGCCGTGGCCCCCCCGGCCAGCAGGGGACCCTCCCGGCGAAGCTCGCCGGCCAGCAGAGGATCCTCCCGGCGACGTTCGGCATCCGGGGAGCGGAATTGGCTGGAATGGGAGAAAGAGCTAAAACTGAGAGAGCTGGAGGATCGTGAACAACAGAGACAGCATGAAGAGAGACAGCATCAGCGTGAAGAGAGACAGCGTCAGCAGGAACGGGAGGAGAAAGAGAGACAGAGACAGGAGAATGAGAGACAGCGTCAGCATGACCTGGAACTGGCGAGATTGAAGGGCAGCGAACCCCCGGCTGCGGTGAGTGAGGGGGGACCCAGGACTGCACGGAGCTTTGATAAGTGCATCATGGCCCCATACAAGGGGGAGGACATGGATGACTTCCTGGAGGCCTTTGAGACGGCCTGCGAGCTGCACCGGGTTGATCCCGCGGACAGACTCCGGGTCCTTACCCCCTTACTGGACCCCAAATCCGTGGCATTGTACCGCCAACTGGGAGAGGCAGAGAAAGGGGACTACGAACTATTCAAAAAGGCCCTGCTACGTGAGTTTGGGCTGACTCCTGAGATGTACCGGGGAAGGTTCCGGAGTCAAGATAAAACCCCTGAGATCTCATATCTGCAACTAGCCGTCCGCATGGAAAGATACGCCAGCAAGTGGGCTGGTGGGGCCCAGACGAAGGAGGACCTGATTAAACTGCTGGTACTGGAGCAACTGTATGAGCGGTGCCCATCCGACCTGAGGCTGTGGTTGGTGGACAGAAAGCCAGAGAACCCGCGACACGCCGGGCAGCTGGCTGATGAGTTTGTAAAGAGCCGGTCAGGGGGTGGCAGGGAGGAGCCCCAAAGGAACAGGCCCGCCGTGATGCAGAGAGAGAGTCACCCTGGGACCTCCCAAAGAGGGAATATGGGGAATCCCCTCCCACGGGGAATGCCCAGCGTCAGGGACAACCGACCGGCTCGAGGGGACCCACAGGACATGAGCTGCTATTACTGCGGCCGAAGAGGCCACGTTCGGGCCCAGTGCCCCAAGCTCAAGGACAGACTGAGCAGACCGAACCCGCATAGGGTTAACTTGGTAGAGGCCCAGACGGACGAGGGGCAGGCTTCTCACGCAAGAGGGGCTGGCAGCTTATCAACTGCTCAAGAGAGAGAAGGGCCCCAGGCCAGCTCCTCTAGGGGGCTGGATGCCCCAGACTCAGGGTTTTTGGTTTATACGGTGGGCGCGGGGCTGTCCCTCCGGAGAGAGTACCTTGTTCCCCTGGAGGTGGATGGGAGGAAGGTCAATGGATACTGGGATACGGGCGCAGAGGTGACGCTGGCCCGGCCCGAGGTGGTGGCCCCAGATCAGGTGGTGCCCAACTCCTACCTGACCCTGACGGGGGTGGGCGGAACACCAGTCAAAGTGCCCGTGGCAAGGGTACACCTGAAGTGGGGGGCCAAGGAGGGCCCCAAGGATGTGGGGGTACACCCGTATCTGCCCACTGAGGTATTGATGGGGGGGGACCTGGAGAACTGGCCAAGCAACCCCCAAAAGGCACTGGTTGTGACCCGCAGTCAGAGCCGGCGAGGGGCCCTGCGCCCTGGCCTTGGGGGGGGTGCCTTGCCTGAGGCGCAGGACCCTAACCTGGTGGGGAGGGAACGCCCAGGGACGCGGCTCAGGGAGGCTGCAGCTTCGGACCCAGCGGGCGAGAAAGAGCAGGTGGCCATCCCTGTCCCAGCTGCTGAGTTCCAGGCCGAGTTACAGAGAGACCCCTCCTTGCGGAAGATAAGGGACCTGGCCGACCTCAATGCGGTACAGACCATGGAGCGAGGTGGCCGGAAAAGGTTCCTGTGGGAGAAGGGGTTCCTGTACCGAGAATGGGCTCCCCCAGGGAAAATGGAGTCAGGGGGGATCAGGAGGCAGCTGGTGGTACCCCAGAAGTATCGCCGCCAGCTGCTGTGCCGGGCCCATGACATTCCCCTCTCAGGGCACCAGGGAGCCTGGCGTACCCAGCAGAGGCTGCTACGGAGCTTTTACTGGCCTGGGGTCTTTGTTACTGTCCGACAGTACTGCGGATCCTGTGACCCCTGTCAGAGGGGGAGGAAGGCCTGGGACAAGGGGAAAACAGCTTTAGGACCCTTGCCCAGCATAAAGGATCCTTTCCAGAGGGTGGCCAAGGTTAAAAGGGCGGCTCTAAACCAAGAGAGCCCAAAGCACAGACCTCCAGACTGGAGCGCTGGGAGAAGACCACAGCCCAGTTGGAACCCCAGAGGTATGGGGGTGGGAAAAGGGCACAGGCCGCATAAACCTTCCCACATGCGAACTGCGAGTGCCATCAAGCACCCCGACCTAAGGGGGGGCGTGGAACGGAAGGGGCCTGGTGTAACTCCCACCAAGGAACTGGAGGGATGCGGGGGCATCCATGGGAACGGGGGTAGGTTCGAACTTCCGCGGGTCACTGGCTAAAGTGACCCTGCTCAGTTCGGTCTCGAAGGGGGGAGAGATGTGACGAACTGGGACTGTTCTTGCTGGGGTGTGTGAATGCTGACAGGGGAGTGTGACTAGGATGGTCTGCATCGGGGGATGGGAGCCGGCCCAAGGGAACATACCTGAGCTTGTAACATGAGAACCCAGGAGGGGGTTGGAGGTCAGATGACTCCGGGGCCCGGGAAACTGAACAAAGGCTGTGGGAGGGGTCGCTGAAGCCAGAGTGCTGGAAGCAGGCTGGAAGGAGGCTGGAGAGATGGCTGGGAGGCAGAGATGGCTCTGACCCCCAAGGGGGGTGGGCTGGCATGCCCTGGGACCCCAAGCTGACCTAACTGAGGGGGGGCCCTGTTGTCTGTGCCTGCAAGACCTGTCTTGGACTGTATTCCTGTCATCCAAATAAACCTTCTACTTTACTGGCTGGCTGAGAGTCATGGTGAATCGCAGGAAGCCGGGGGTGCAGGGCCCTGAGTTCCCCAATACTCCGTGACACCCAGAAACCCAGCCCCCCATGGCAGTGCCCAGCCCCAGGAACCCAGCCCCCCATGGCAGTGCCCAGCCCCGCGAATCCAAGCCCCCCATAGGAGTTCCCAGCTCCCAGGAACCCAGCCCCCCATGGCAGTGCCAAGCCCCAGGGAACCCAGCGCCCCATGGCAGTGCCCGGCCCTCAGGAACCCAGCCCCGCATGGCAGTGCCCGGCTCCCGGGAAACCAGCCCCCCCATGGCATTGCCCAGCCCCGGGAATCCAGCCCCCCATGGCATTGCCCAGCCCCGGGAATCCAGCGCCCCATGGCAGTGCCAAGCCGCAGGGAACCCAGCCCCCCATGGCAGTGCCAAGCCGCAGGGAACCCAGCCCACAATGGCAGTGCCCAGCTCCAGGGAACCCAGCCCCTCCATGGCAGTGCCCAGCCCCCCATGGCAGTGCCCAGCCCCACCCGCAATGCTCTCACCGTGCCCTTGGGCTCCCGGAGGGCAGCGAGGGGCTCGTCGGCCTTGCCCAGCTGCCCCAGGTCGATGCTTTTCCTCTCCTCCTGCCGGCCGTGCCGCCTGCCCTCGCCCCCGCGCCGGGGCCGACCCTCCGGCTTCCGCTCGCCCTTGGCCAGGCTGCCGGTGCTCAGCTTGCGCACCGGGGTGGTCAGCCACTTCTTGAGGGTGCTGACGGAGCGCCGGGAGCCGGGCGAGCTGGGCGCGGAGCCGGACGAGGGCTGGGGCTGGATGGAGGCCACCGAGGCCGAGATGCTGCCATCACTGCCTGCCACCGAGTAGGACTCTGCGGGAGAGAGGCTGAGGGGTCAGAGAGCAGGGCAGGCACAGGGTGGGCAGGGGGCTGGCACTGGGTGGGCACAGGGTGGGAAGGAGGCAGGCACAGGGTGGGCAGGGTCCTGGCATGGGGGAGAAGCTCTGGAGGAGCGAGGGCTGACTCTCCAGGTGGGCCGGGGGGATACTCTGTGACACCAAGTGGGACTGTTCTTAACGTTTTCTCTGAGTGCTGTGTGGGTGCCTCAGTTTCCCCTATGCACTTCTCAAGTGTCTGGAGAGGGGGGTGATTGTTGCAGAGCCCTAGAGGGCCAGTGTGATGGTGTCTGCACAGAGAATGGCCGACACCCTGTCTCCTGGCAACTGATGGCCTGGGCCCCCTCCTCTGCAAAGATGCCAACTGAAGGTGTTGGAGAACAAAGGGATCAGGTGGCCTCCTGGCCTGGGAAGAGACAAAGGGAGAGGAGGGGCTGGAGAGTCAGTTTGGAGCTGGCTGGGGAAATGAAGGGGAGCCCAGACAGACCTCCTGGCCTCCCCTGGCCCCCCAAGCTGGACCCGGCTGAGGGGTCCTGTTGTCTGTACCTGCAAGACGTGTCTTGGACTGTGTTCCTGTCGTCTAAATAAACCACCTGTTTTACTGGCTGGCTGAGAGTCGTGGTGAATCGCAGGAAGCCGGGGGTGCAGGGCCTTGTCTCCCCCAAACTTTGTGAGACTCCATGGGGTGTGGCATGGGGGGTGTGGAGAGCCAAGGGGCTCCCTGAGCGGGCATGGAGGAGAGCAGCACACAGACATGTGGGGGCTCTCACATGGGTCCAGAGGGGATCCTCGGGGACACACACACACACACACTGAGCGAAGATAGCGTTTGGGGGGGTCATGCCCCGGGTGGCTTGGGAGGGTGCCAGGCGGGCATAGAGGGGGGGCTGCTGTGGGTGGGCAGGGCTGGCAGCTTCTTTCCAGGCCCAGGAGAGAAGCCAAGTCTCTCGGGGGCCCAGTTGGCAGCATGGGATAAAATGCCTGGGAAGGGATGACCCAGGCCTTGAGCAGCCCGGCTTAAACCATTAGCCCCTGGGTTTGCGGCACAGTGGGGCGACACAGAGGCCCACATGTCCAGGCCCCCATCCCTGATCCCCACAGTGGGGAGCGCTGGCAGCAGGGGGGGGGGCGGCTGGGACTTAGCCCAGCTCAGAAATCTAATCCCTTCTATTCCAAACAATTCCAGCTGCGGAACGGAGCCGGCGCCGGCAGGCCCTGGCACGTCGGCTGCAGCCTCGTCCTCTCTGTCCTGCAGACCCCCTGCAAAGCCCCCTGCCCTCCCCGCCAGCCCAGTCCAGAGCCCTGCTAACTGGGGGGGGGGGGGGGCAGGGCTTCCAAAGAGCTCACCTCCCAGTGCTCAGGGCCCCAGGGTTCGGGGCCTAAAGGGCAGCAGAGTGAGCTCTTTGGATAATCGGGTCCAGGGAGTACATGCGAGATAAACATGAGAAGCAATTAAGCTCCTTTACAGCACGAGAGAGGCAAAACCACAAGAGCCACCACCCAAAGCACCAGCCAGTCAGGAATCTGAGCTATGGGGGCGAGGGGCCTCCAAGGGGGGCCTGAATGCAAACCCAGAGGGCTGGGGATCATTTGGATGGAGCTGTGGCTACCTGAAGAGAAGCAGCAGAAAAAGAACAGGAACATGGCCCTGAGACCAGCCTGGAGAGCGTGAGAGCTTTTGGGCACAGCACGGGCTGGGAGGGGCTTGGGATGGGAGCAAAGCACCAGCCTCCCGCTGTTTGATTCCTGCTGCCTCGGGGGGAAACAGGACTTTGTCCATACGCAGGATTGCATCAAAGATCCCGGCTCCAGCTGCGATTCCTCCCCCCACCGGAAACAACCCTCCCTCCCATATCCCCCCCCACACACACACACGCGCCCCGGGATCGGCACCCGCCTCCAGCCCATTTCGAACCCACACTTTACCCAGCTGGGGAGCCTCATCCCAGCCCCATCTCCTGGGAGGGACGGCAAGGGAGGCGCCTCCCCAAAACAACAGAGCTGGGGAGAGAACCCAGGAGTCCGAGTCCTGGGTTCCCAGCTGCGCCCCCTGCCATCTGCTTTGGGGAAACTGGGACATGCGTTCGAGAAGCAAGGAACGACCCCTCACGCTGGACTCCCCCATCCTCCCCCGAGGGAGACCCTTCCCCTGCCATCCCAGCCAGGTGCACTGACCCAGCTATCTGTAGCAGGCAGGACAGGGGGAGGGAAGGCCACCCCGGCAGGGCCCGGCAAGGCGGGGGGCGGCGGGGGCTGGGCCAGCGCCTGGCGGGAGGTGATAATCCCATGCAGCGAGACTGCACCTGCTCCCGAAATAACCTTGTCTGCGTCAGGAGCCCGGGACGTGTCAAGCCGCCGTCATGGGCACCCCGCCCCACCCACATGGCCGCGCCAGCAGGGGCAAAGCGGAGGGGCCTGGGCACAGTGATAGGGGAACGTGCCGCCCCCCCAGGAGAGGGGCTTCCTTGGACACCTGCCCGAGCTGGCACCTCCCCCCCTGAGCTGGAGGGCGGCCCTGGCATGGGGACGGAGGCCCAGGGACTGTGGGGGGCAGCAGGGCACAATGCCCCCATGATGTCCTCCCAGCAGCCCCTACTCGCCCCCTCGGGAGGTGCCCCCCCGAGTTTGTCCCCATGCATCAGCATCCTGCCCCCACGCCCCCCCGTATGCCAGGGGAGGGGCCATGCGCCCGCGGAGGGGATGTGCACGGAGAGGTTCTTGGCAGCGCCAGCGAGCAGCCGGCCTGTTCCACCCGCTGCCTCGGGCCGGGCCGGGGATTGTGTGACTTGAGTTGGGTTCTTTATCATTTTGTTTTCTTTTAAAGGCTCCTAACGACCCAGGGGCGGGGGGCGGAGTGGGGGGGCAGGGCCCAGAGATGGGATCTGGGGAGCCTGCAGCAAGATGGAGGGGGCTGGAACTGGTGCCCCCCAGTGGGGAAAGGCCCGTACCCCACTCCCTGCCCCCTTGAGCCAGGCAGTGCCCTTGGCCAGGGGCTGGATCAGAGCCAGCGCCCCCTAGAGGGGAAAGGCCCCATGTCCCATTCCCTGTGCCAGGCAGTGCCCTCGCCCGGGGGCCGGATCAGAGCCAGCGCCCCCTAGAGGGGAAAGGCCCCATGTCCCATTCCCTGTGCCAGGCAGTGCCCTCGCCCGGGGGCCGGATCAGAGCCAGCGCCCCCTAGAGGGGAAAGGCCCCATGTCCCATTCCCTGTGCCCTCCAGTGCCCTCGCCCGGGGGCCGGATCAGAGCCAGCGCCCCCTAGAGGGGAAAGGCCCCATGTCCCATTCCCTGTACCAGGCAGTGCCCTCGCCCGGGGGCCGGATCAGAGCCAGCGCCCCCTAGAGGGGAAAGGCCCCATGTCCCATTCCCTGTACCAGGCAGTGCCCTCGCCCGGGGGCCGGATCAGAGCCAGCGCCCCCTAGAGGGGAAAGGCCCCATGTCCCATTCCCTGTACCAGGCAGTGCCCTCGCCCGGGGGCCGGATCAGAGCCAGCGCCCCCTAGAGGGGAAAGGCCCCATGTCCCATTCCCTGTGCCAGCCAGTGCCCTCGCCCGGGGGCCGGATCAGAGCCAGTGCCCCCTAGAGGGGAAAGGCCCCATGTCCCATTCCCTGTGCCAGGCAGTGCCTTGCCCCGGATCAGAGCCACGTGACGCTGACAGTAACGTGGGGGATCCCTGCGCTGGCCAGTTTGCCCAAGGAAGTCCCCCAGGGCGTTGCTGGTGCCTGGCGGTGCCAGGGCTGAGGTGGGGGAGCTGGGCAGCTGTGGGGGAGACGGCAGCTGGGACTGAGGCTGGTGCGGAGCGTGGCTGGGACGGCGGCCAAGCCCCCGAGCCGAGCAAAGGCAGCTGTGTTCGCTGTCTCCCCAGCCCTCCCGCGCCCGGGCTGGCACTGGGGCTCCACATGCCCAGGCCTGGCACCAGGGGCCAGCCATGCCCCAGGGTGGGCAGCGCTCAGTGTGGCTGGATTTACTGAGCCCCGGGGACAGGCCTGTGGGCTGAGTAACCCCTGCTGGTGGAGCCCGGAGAACCCAGGAGTCCTGGCTCCCAGCCCTCCCCCCCGCTCTAACCACTAGACCCCACTCCCCTCCCAGAGCCAGGGATAGAACCCAGGAGTCCTAGCTCCTAGCCCCCCCCCCAACCAAAGAGGGATGAGCAGGGCACACGGCTGAGCTCAGAACAGAGGGTGCTGAAGGGCACCCCTCTGCAGCACCCCTGGGTGGTGAGGAGCCATGTGGGACCTTTGGGGGGCAATCTGGGAAGACACCCTCCAACAGGAAAATACTGGAGGGGGAGTCAGGTCCCCGCTGCCCTTCCGGGGGGGGGGAGCTGCTGTAGTGAAGGGGGGACTCCAGGCAGCAGGCGGGGTGGGGAGGGGTGCCGCTAAGACCTGCCCCACACTGGGGCCGGTCTCTGGGGGAGGAGCTCCCAGGCAGCAGCCAGGGGGTTAAGTACAGGACTCTCCCCCCCTTCCCCGCCCATCCCGGGATCCTGCCAACATTTTTCCCATTACGTTCTGTTTATTTTAATGAGGCTGACAAAAAAATGTTGATTTTATTATTGTATAAACAGGCTGGGCCGGGGGGGTGCAGGCCCCGGGCGGGTGCAGGCCCCAGGCGGGAAGGGGGCTTGGGAGGAGGGGGCAGTACGATCTGCTTGGGTGGAAGAGAATTGGCCAGGGAGGGGGGGCAAGAGACCAGAGAACTCGGGATAGGGGGAGCCAGCTGGGGGGGGGACCTGGGGAGATCAGCTGGGGGAGGAGCCAAGGAGCTGGGGGGGCGGCAGCTGAGGGAGGAGCTGGGGGTGGGGTGGGGGTCATCTGGGGGAGGAGCCAGTGAGCTGGGGGAGGAGCCTGGGGGCTGTCAGCTGGGGGGGACACAGGGAGATCAGCTGGGGGAGGACCCCGGGCAGCCAGCCCCCACCCGCGGCTCCAGGCCCTGCTGCACCGGGCAGCCACAGAGCTTGGGAGGAACAGGACACTGCTGCTGACTCGGCGGGTTTGCCAGGGCGGGGGGGGGGGGGAGAGGCGGGGCTGTCTGTGCTGCCCCCCCCCCAGCTCATCCCTCCCACACAGAGCCCTCCCCGAGCATTGGGAGCCCAGCCCTGTGCTGGGGGGGGAACCCTGCGAGGGGAAGGAAACCGGGGGCTGGGGGGGGCAGCTGGGGGCTGTCCAGCAAGGCGTGAGGGGGCGTGTCTGGCCAGGGCTCGCATTGTCTGTGGGCATAACAGCTCCATTTCAGGGTGGGGGGTGGCACCGGAGAGACCAGGGGGGTCCCCAGGCCAAAGAGGGCAGCTGGGCGGGGGTGTGTGGGGGGGGACTGTGTCACCTTTGGCTGCTGCTGGCTAGCTCCACCCTAGGTCCTGCCCCAGGGCTGCCCCCGTCCCTGGCCATCAACCACGTCTCCCCGGGCCGCTCGGCTGACCAAGCCCCCATCACCCCACGGAGGGGTCGGACTCCTGCCAAACAATGCCAGCAGGAGCAACCCGCCAATAAGAACCCGATCTGGCGAGAGACCCTACAATAACAGAGCAGAGCCTGCAGCCCTGTGCCCTCCAGCAAGCTACCAACAACGGATCCCAGTCTGCCCAGTCCAGAGCTCCTGGGAGACCCTACAATAACAAACCAGTGTCTACAGCTGTAGCGCTGCAGAGAGACCCTACAATAATAAAGTAGCAGGCACAGCCCAGCACTCACGATCCCCTGACAATAGCAAGCCTCGCTCTGAGGAGACCCTACAATAACACACCAGTCTGGGTACAGCCACGCAACTCCAAGAAGACCCTACAATAACACACCAGCTGTGACTGGGGGCGGGGGAGAGAATTCTCAGTAACAAAAGAGAATTTCCATGCCCGGTTTCTGAGGGGACCCTCAAGCCTGAATGGGGGAGGGGTCTGCTGCGCTGGGTGCATCTGGGGGGTGGGGACAAGACAAAGTGTGGGCCTCAGGCAGGGGTTAGGGTAGCCATACACTGAGCAGAGCCCCACCCCGCTTCCAGAGCTGGGGATAGAACCCAGGAGTCCTGGCCCCCAACCCCACCCCCGCTCTAGACCACTAGACCCCACTGCCCTCCCAGAGTCAAGAATAGAACCCAGGAGTCCTGGGCTGAGAGCTGCCCCCTCTCTGCTCTCATCTATTTCTCTGCCATTAAGCAGGTGAAAGCCCCGCTTGGCGCAGCCAGTCGCCCGCCTGCAGAGGGAGAGGGCGCCAGGTGGAGGTTGAGGTCGGTGGGTATTGGGGGCGAGGGGACGTGGATGTCCCCTGACGGGCACTGGCTGGTGCCCCCTCCCCCCACACTGGGTCCCCAGCACCCCTACAGCCTGTCCTGCACCCAACACCGACCCAGGACACCCCCTGGCACCGAAACCCTCCCCGTGATTCCTAGCACTGGGACATCCCCCCTGCCACTGCCAGTGACCCAGGCCTGCGGGGAAGGGGCAGAGGTCCTGGCACTGGGGGCAGCTGGTCTGGCCAGCCAGGGGCGCTGTTGAGAGGATCCCCTGGGCTGGGGGCCATGAACACCACCACTGGGTGCATCTGGGGGGTGGGGACAAGACAGAGTGTGGGCCCCAGGCAAGGGTTGGTCTGGCCAGCCGGGTGAGCCCCAGAGCTGGGGCTAGAACCCAGGAGTCCTGGGCTCCCAGCCCCCACTGCTCTAACCCGCTAGCCCCCACTCCCCCCCAGACCTGGGGATAGAACCCAGGAGTCCTGGCCTCCCAGTCCCACCCCACCCCCACCTTTTGACCCAGAGCCAGGAATGGGACCCAGGAGTTTTATTACTCTGCCCCACGCTCCCAAACCTGCAGTGGGGGGACTGGGGGGGTCACACGGTCTCCCCCATCAGACACGTCGCTGGGGCCCGGAAGAAAAGTGCCAGAGGTTGGATCATGGAACAGAAAAGGACCCTTCCGGAGAAGGGGGGGGGGGGGCGTGGGGATGCTGCAGGACCCTCACCCCCAGCCTCAGCCCAACATGGGTAGCGCAGTGCAACTGAGCGGCTGGGACAGGGCACCCCCTACTGGCCCTTCTTGGAACTGCAGGGCAGTCTGGGCTCCAGGCCGAGGTGGAGCTCAGGGGGACACAGGGCTCCACCCCGAGCCCTGGGCAGATCCCTGGTCCTGGTGCAGGAGCCAAATTCCTGTTGTGGTGCAGGGCGAGGGGGCGCTGGGCCCCAGAGGGCAGGGGGCAAAGGGGTAAGAACCTGGGGTGCACAGACTGAGGGTCCCCTCCCTGCCCCCACCCTGGGGGGACCAATGCCTCCCCCCACCCCCCCAGCAGCCCCAGTGCAGGCAGTGGGAAATGAGCAAAGGCCACCGGGGCCAGAGTGGGGGTTCGCTCCCCACCAGGTCAGCAAGGCCTCAGGCTGGGGGACAGGGCAGGGCCGCGGCGCCGAGTGTGGAGCCGCGGGTGAGCTGGGCACCCCCCCCCCCTCCTCCAGGCAGACGGTGAATGGCCAGGACAGATGTTGGAGTCCGGGCACAGCATGTGCTCCCCTCCCCCAGACTGTGGGGTCTCCCCCCCCAGATACACCCTGGGCCACCCACACGCTCCCACCATGGAGACTCCAATCCACCCCGGGACCCAGCCCCTAACTCTGAGCGACGCACCGGTCCCCCTTCCCCCCCACGCCCCCGGGACTCCCCAGCTCTAAATCTGCCCGTCCCTCTTGGTCCAAACTTCGCCTGCCCCCTCCCCGTGCGCCCGCTGCCCCGCTGCGCCAACGGGGCAAGGCCATGGGGCATCTGCAGGCTGAGCCGGCTGCACCGTGGGCAGCTGCTACCCGCTGTGCCGTACCCCGGAGAGGTGCCCACAGGGGACAGCGCCCCGGTGCGGGGGGGAAGGGGGGCGTTGGGGGAGGGGAGTCACTGACCTCGCGCCCGGGCGTCACAGCAGCTGCACTTGGCGAGGACTTTGCGGAACAAGTGTTGGCAGGAGCAGCCCTGCTGGTGCCCCCCTTTCATGGTGCTGCCCGGCCGTGCTGGGCACCGGCGCCCGCTGCCCGAGAGGTGCCAGCCATAGACCGGGCAGCGGGGGGGGGCAGCGGGCGGCGGGAATCGGGGCACGGAGCCGGGGGGCCCAGGGCTCCTGCCCGCTGCACGCTCAGCGCTGGAATAACAGGGCTGGGGCTGGGGCTGAACTGAGCTGCCAGCGAGGAGGAGCCTGCGCTTTCCCTCCCCCCTCTCCATCCCTCCATCCCTCCCCGCCTCCATCCCTCCATCCCTCCCCCTCTCCCTGCCTCCATCCCTCGCTCCCTTGGGCTTCGGGCTCTTCCCAGCCCAGGCTGCAGCCAGACTGCAGAGGTGCAGGCCTGCAGCGGGGAGCGCCTGCCCTGGTGCTGGGCAGCCGAGGGTCCCGGGCGGGCCCCAGCTTGTGCCCCCGCCAAGGCCTGGCAGCTGCCTGCCCCCCTCCTCCAGTGAGGAGGCCACAGCCGAGATGTGGGGGGGAGCTCGTTATGGCCAAATCACCCCCCCACCCCAGGGGTGATGGGGGAGGGAGTGACTCCTTTGCCCCAGAGCAAGGGGGACTGAGCCCCAAGGCAGGGGGGCTGAAAGGTGCAATCGGACCCCCCCTCGGGGGAAAAACAGCAAGAGGCTTGTGTTGTCTGGATCGCCCCCCCCTCCCCAATATTAATCACTGGCTCCCCCAGGTTCACTGCGGGGGAGCCATCCATCTGCCCGCACCGCAGTGCCATCTGCTGCCCGTCGCCCCCCAGCCTGGGGTCGGAGCCAGCGCTTGAGTCACCGCCCAGAGCCTGGCACCGGCTCTGCCATTTCAGGGGCCACCGCTAGGGGTGAGGGACACGGGGGGAGGAGGGGGGCAGGGAAGTGGGGCACGACCCTGGATGCGCCTCACCCTCCGGCGCGGGCCCCACCCCACAGAACCTTCAAGACAAACCACAGGGGTCGTCTCTCAGACACCCCAGCGGCCCCCCAGCCCCACGCGAGCCACGTACCCATGCCCCCGGGTGTCTGTGCCAACCGGCCCGAGGGCACCGCGCACCTTACAGCTCAGCACCGGGAAGGGACGGTCACTGGCCTGGTCGGGGCTGCGGGGCTGTTCCCAGGGCATCTGGGGCTATGAGGCAGCCGTGGGGCCAGCCCCACACTGGGCTGGGATGTACCAGCTGAATGAGACTGGCTGGCACAGGGAATGGAGCAAGGGGCCTTTCCCCTTTAGGGGACACTGGCTCCCATCTGGCCCTGGGGCAGGATTGACAAATTCAGTGACCCCGGGTGAAAGAATTGGGGGGGGGGGGCTCAGCTCAACCTGTGGAGGAGGGGCAGACACAGCGTGAAAACCACTGGCACCAGCCGACCCCCTTACTGGCCGGCTGGGGCTGCACGAACCAAGGGGCCTGAGTGCCCCTCATGTGTGGGTCAGGCCAGGGTCCGGGGGTCGCTAATTCGTGCTCCTGGCGGCCACGGCCTCGGGGACGCAGCTGGGGGGGTTCTGAGCACCAGGTACAAGCCCCCGGCCAAGGCCCCAGAGCCCTGGGGGGCAGACAGGCCCAGGGGGACCGGAGCTGGCCTCACCTTCTTCTGAGGGGCAGGTGTCTGGGGACTGGTCCACGCCGTGGGGCTCCGGGGGGCCCGGTGCTGCTGGCCCGCTCGGGGGGTCCCCGTCATGCGGCACCCTGTTCCCTGCAGGGGCCTCGGAGCGGCCGTGCTCCGGCCGCATCTCGTCCCCCGGCCCCTCTGAGCACAGATCCGGCAGCTGGAAGGAAGGAAGGATAGACAGGTTGGAGGGGGTGGGGAGGGGCAGGCAGAAGCGCAGGGAGCCCTGCCGGAGAACAATGCTGGGTCCCCCCCCCAACCCTGCCGGTGCCCCTCACGCCCGCCTGTTCCAGCTGGAGGCAGACCCTGGGCACTGGCTTTGCTGACTTGTTTCCTGGCATTGCTGGAGCAGCCAAGGATTGGCACCGGCCCTGGCCCTACCCAGCCCCCCCTGCACCCTCACGGGGCGCTGTCACTGATCACTCCTCACCCTCTGCCACCGCTTCCTGCTCAGAGACTCCCCAGGCTGGGGCCAGCCCAGGGAGGGGTCCCCCGTTCGGATCCCCCGGAGGCGGAAAGAGGAGCTTGTTTCCTGCCAGACTGCCACCCACACAAGGGCTTGTTATTGTAGGGTCTCTAAGCGCTGGGTGTCATGCTCCGGTTTGTTATTGTAGGGTCACTCTAGTTTGTTATTGTAGGGTCTCTAAGCGCTGGGTGTCATGCTCTGGTTTGTTATTGTAGGGTCTCTAGGTGCTGGGTGTTATGCTCCGGTTTGTTATTGTAGGGTTGCTCTGGTTTGTTATTGTAGGGTCTCTAGGCGCTGGGTGTCATGCTCCGGTTTGTTATTGTAAGGTCCCTCTGGTTTGTTATTGTAGGGTCTCTAGGTGCTGGGTGTCATGCTCCGGTTTGTTATTGTAGAGTCGCTCTGGTTTGTTATTGTAGGGTCACTCTGGTTTGTTACTGTAGGGTTGTCCCTTTGTCTCCTGATATTTTAAAAAGAAAAATGTGTTTGGAAGCCTGGTCCAGAACCCCAACGCCTCCCCCCTGAGAAGGGCAGGGGGCTGTGAGCTCCTCTGATGGGGGGAGGGGTTGCCAGCTGATCTGGGGACGGGGCGGGGATGGGGCCGTGAGCTCCCCCGGAGCAGAGCCCTCCTGGAGACTCCCAGCACTGCAGCCCCCTGCCTTCGGCCGCTGCTCCTCCCTAATTCAGACGTGTTCCCTGAGCCTCAGCCCCTGCCCCGAATGCTCGGGGAGGGACAGGCTGGGGGTCAGCGACATGCGGAGAGGCAGGGGTGTCCCTGGCTTGAGATTCCTCCTCTTGAGTTACGTTTTAAAACGCTGCTAATACAGCAGCCATTGGAGCGCCTGCCATGTTGCATGAACAACCCTACGATAACAAACCAGCATGCACAGCCCCAGTGCTCCGAGAGACCCTACGATAACAAACCAGCATGCACAGCCCCAGTGCTCCGAGAGACCCTACGATAACAAACCAGCATGCACCCCCAGTCCCCCCAGAGACCCTACAATAACAAACCAGCATGCACAGCCCCAGTGCTCCGAGAGACCCTACAATAACAAACCAGCATGCACAGCCCCAGTGCTCCGAGAGACCCTACAATAACAAACCAGCATGTACCCCCAGTCCCCCCAGAGACCCTACAATAACAAACCAGCATGCACAGCCCCAGTGCTCCGAGAGACCCTACAATAACAAACCAGCATGCACAGCCCCAGTGCTCCGAGAGACCCTACAACAACAAACCAGCATGCACAGCCCCAGTGCTCTGAGAGACCCTACAATAACAAACCAGCATGCACAGCCCCAGTGCTCCGAGAGACCCTACAATAACAAACCAGCATGCACAGCCCCAGTGCTCCGAGAGACCCTACAACAACAAACCAGCATGCACAGCCCCAGTGCTCTGAGAGACCCTACAATAACAAACCAGCATGCACAGCCCCAGTGCTCCGAGAGACCCTACAATAACAAACCAGCATGCACAGCCCCAGTGCTCCGAGAGACCCTACGATAACAAACCAGCATGCACAGCCCCAGTGCTCTGAGAGACCCTACAATAACAAACCAGCATGCACCCCCACTCCCCCCAGAGACCCTACAATAACAAACCAGCATGCACAGCCCCAGTGCTCCGAGAGACCCTACAATAACAAACCAGCATGCACAGCCCCAGTGCTCCGAGAGACCCTACAACAACAAACCAGCATGCACAGCCCCAGTGCTCTGAGAGACCCTACAATAACAAACCAGCATGCACCCCCACTCCCCCCAGAGACCCTACAATAACAAACCAGCATGCACAGCCCCAGTGCTCCGAGAGACCCTACAATAACAAACCAGCATGCACAGCCCCAGTGCTCCGAGAGACCCTACAATAACAAACCAGCATGCACAGCCCCAGTGCTCCGAGAGACCCTACAATAACAAACCAGCATGCACAGCCCCAGTGCTCCGAGAGACCCTACAATAACAAACCAGCATGCACAGCCCCAGTGCTCCGAGAGACCCTACAATAACAAACCAGCATGCACAGCCCCAGTCCCCCCAAGAGACCCTACAATAACAAATAAGCGTGCACAGTCGAGAGACCCCACACTAACAAACCAGGCTGTCTGCAGTGCCTCAGCGGGAAGGCTCTGCAGGTGGGGTATTTATACTCCCCATCCCTGGGACTGTATCTGCCCCACACCAGGAAGCCTGTTTGCTGGGGTGGGGGGTGCAGCCTCTCCCTTGAAGCTCTGCTCTAACCAATCTCACCCCCTGCCCCCAGGAATGGAGCCTCCCGGCACCCACCCAGGGAAGGGGAGGGGGAGTTTGGCGGGATCCCTCTGCCCAACAGCCGGGAAACACCCTGTGAGCCGGAGAGGGGCAGCATCAAGGCCCCAAAAGCCTGCAGCCCCATGTGCCAGCACTGGGGGCACAGCCCCCTTAGTGACCCCCGCGCAGACCCCACAGCCAGCTCCACACGGCCTGCGTAATTCCTTCTGCACAGCCTCCCGGCCACCCTGCACAGCCGTCCCGCACAGGCCCCTCGAATGCCTCTGCAGAGACCCTCCGATTACCCCCACATGGCCCCCCCAACCACCCTGCACAACCACCCCAAACATACCCCCCAACTGCGCCTGCAGAGACCCCCCGATTACCCCCACATGGCCCCCCAGCCACCCTGCACAGCTGCCCGACTGCCCCCGCAGAGACCCCCCCCGATTACCCCCACATGGCCCCCCCAGCCACCCTGCACAGCCGCCTGACTGCCCCTGCAGAGACCCCCCCGATTACCCCCACATGGCCCTCCAGCCACCCTGCACAGCCGCCCGACTGCCCCTGCACAGACCCCCCCAAGCTCCCTTGCAGAGACCTCCCAATGGCCCCCATACAGACCCTCCAACTCCCTCTTCAGAGACCCCCCCAATTTTCCCTAGACTAACCCCCCATCACCCCAGCACAGAGCCCCCGACTGCCCCTGGGCACCTCCCCTGTCCGGCTGGCCCAGCGCAAACAGGGGACCCAGATGGTCCTGAATCCCCTGCACCAGCCCCACATGCTACCCAGAGATGTCATGTGCTCTGACACCCCCAGGAGCCGCCCCCGCCCCCATCCCAGGCCCTTACCCACTGCTGGCTGGGGAGGGCCATGGAGGTCAGGATATCGGCCATGGCCCCCAGCATCTGGTCCGTGCGCCCCGCTGCCTGCTGGGGGCCCTTCATGGCCTGGGGCCGGGGGCCCTACTCACACCTCGCTGCCCCCGACGGCTCCCTGCTCCAGCGCGAGGCTGGAGGCATCTGGGGGCAGCATGGGCGCCGGGCGGAGCCGCGGGCACCCTGCCCGTGTGGCAGCAGAGCGTGGCCGGGATTGCTAAACAGCGACGGATCCTGCGTGGCTCCGAGCCGAGGCCCCCGCCCCGGCCCCCCGCTCCACCGCAGCTACCATAACTTCTCTGCTACAAGCTGCTACCCTCCCTCGCCCCGCCACCACCCCTTATCTCCCGCCTCCTCCCTATCTGCTCCCCGGGCTTGGGAGAGCGCAGGGGCGGAGCGGGGGGGTGGGGTGGGGGAGCTGAGACCCCCAGGGCAGCGCTCAGAGTCAAGGGGAGCTCAGCGGCAGGGCTGCCTTTGGAATAAAAGAGGGGCTGGTGGTCTAGAAACCAGGGTCTAGAAGTCACTGGGCCCAGCGGTGCCGGGGGCCACAAACCGCCGGGGCCAGCGGTGCCGGGGGCTAGAAACCGCCGGGGCAGCGGTGCCGGGGGCTAGAAACCGCCGGGGCCAGCGGTGCCAGGGGCTAGAAACCGCCGGGGCCAGCGGTGCCGGGGGCTAGAAACCGCTGGGGCTAGTGGTGCAGGGAGCTAGAAACCGCCGGGGGCCAGTGGTGCCGGGGGCTAGAAACCGCTGGGGCTAGTGGTGCAGGGAGCTAGAAACCGCCGGGAGCCAGTGGTGCCGGGGGCTAAAAACCACCAGGCCCAGCGGTGCCAGGGGCTAGAAACCGCCGGGCCCAGCGATGCCTTGGCACAAATGAAGCACTGCTCAGCGGCATCGCTGCTCTGGCTGGGAGGGCAAAGGGTAGCGCAGGATGGTCCAATCCGGCTCAGGCTAGTCCCACGTGAGGCCAGCTCGGCCCAGCCCCAGGCTGCGGGGGGGGGGGGGGGGGTCTGGAGGGTCTCTCTTTTAGTGCCCCCAGGGCAGCTGCAGACTCAGCCCCGCGGGTGTCCTGGGCTCCACTGGGGATGGGGCAGATGGGGATGGAGCTGGTTCCAGGCCAAGGGGAGGAGCCCGCGGGGTGGTGGAGTGGAGGGCGAGGGGGCAGGGTATGGAGAGGCTCAGGCCGTTGACTGTGCCCTAGAGAGAAATGTCCTGGCAGCGCTGCAGGGCAGAGAGCCCCAGTTGGCTCCCTGTTCCCCCATAGCCCTGTGATTACGGTCCGGGACTCCCACAGAGTCAGGGGCATCCCGCTGCCCCCTATAGGCCAGTAATTACGGTCGGGGACTCCCCCAGAGTCAGGGGCATCCCGCTGCCCCCTATAGCCCAATAATTACGGTCGGGGGCTCCCCCAGTCAGGGCCATCCTCCTGCCCCCTATAGCCCAGTAATTACGGTCGGGGGCTCCCCCAGTCAGGGCCATCCTCCTGCCCCCTATAGCCCAGTAATTACGGTCAGGGGCTCCCCCACAGTCAGGGGCATCCCGCTGCCCCGTATAGCCCAGTAATTACGGTCGGGGGTTCCCCCAGAGGCAGGGGCATCCCGCTGCCCCGTATAGCCCAGTAATTACGGTCAGGGGCTCCCCCAGAGGCAGGGGCATCCCGCTGCCCCGTATAGCCCAGTAATTACGGTCAGGGGTTCCCCCAGAGGCAGGGCCATCCCGCTGCCCCCTATAGCCCAGTAATTACGGTCAGGGGCTCCCCCAGAGGCAGGGCCATCCCGCTGCCCCCTATAGCCCAGTAATTACGGTCGGGGACTCCCCTGGGACGTTCGTTTCCTGCCATTTCTCTCCCACTTTCCAAAGTCAAAACACATTTTTGGAGCCCGAGCTCGGAGGAGCCGCAGCCAGAGCCCCTCCCCCATCCCCCATCCCCCCGCCACGCAGGACCTTCCCTCCAGCCTCCTGCCCCTCCCCCAGCCTCCCCGCCCACGCCACGCAGGACTTTCCCCCATCCCTCTGCCCTGCCCCTCCCCCATGCCCCCGCCCACAGAACCTTCCCCCCATCCCTCTGCTCTGCCACGCCCCTCCCAGCCCCCGCCACGCTGGAGCCTCCCCCCCCATCCTCCTGCCCCTCCTACCCTACCCCCCTGTGGCCACGCGGGACCCCTGCCTCCCACCCCCCACCTGGCATGCAGGACTATGCTCCGTGTCGTCCCCCCACCCACGGGCCCCGTCACACCCTCAACTCTTCCCCCCCCCCCCCACCATGCAGGACCCACACACAGGCTCCCGCCCCACCCACTTTGGAGTCCTCTGTCCCTCTCATTCATGCCAGCCGCCTTTCCCCCCCCCCCGAGCCCCTTGCTGCTTCCCCCTCCCCTGCACAGACACCCCCTCCCCACTGATGGCAGTTTGCTGCTGTACCCCTCATGCCCCCCAACCGCTTCCAAATTCTCCCTCCTCCGAATGAGCCTAGAGGGAGCCCTGAGCACCCAGCTCCTGCAGGAGACACTCAGCCCATGGGAACTCGCCTCCCCCTCCCTGCCTGCTGGTATGTTATTGTAGGGTCTCCTGGGGCTGACCATGCTAGTATGTTATTGTAGGGCTGCTTGGGGCTGGATTCCTCCCCCTGCAAGAGCTGACAAGCTGCTCCCTCCATGGGGATGTTAGCCACAGCGGCCCCTGTCCCCGGTGACGGAGAGCCCTAGACCCTGGAGAGGGACCCAGGCACTCAAACCCACCTGGGCTGCGTCTCCTGGCTGGCAGCAGCAAAGCCCCCGGCCGGCTCCTTCCTGGGCCGCACAAGGCCTGAGCCTGCAGCTTTCCAGCCGGGAACTGCAGCTCAACATGAATAATTTACTGCGCTCCAGCGCGCCGGAATAGGCGGCTCTGTGCTGGGGGAGGTGGGGGGCTGACCCTGCCCACGCTCACACCCTCCTGCCAAGCTAGGTGTGCAGGAGCCCGGCTGTCTCAGCGCCCTCCCCTGGCTCAGCCACGCCCAGAGGGGAAGGCAAGTGCTGAAAATGCAGCTGCCTCTGGGGCGGAACAGCCCCACAGTAACAGGCTAGGGCAGGAAACCTGCAGCGTCCAGGCCACGCGAGCAGCCTGAGCTGGGATTTAGCCAGGAGGCTATGGCCCAGCTCCTGGGACCGTCAGGAAGGAGGCGGGGTTTGATTTTCCACCATGCTGGGTGCAGCGGGGGGTCAGAATGGGACAGAGGTGAGACCCCTCTGCACAGCACCCCCCGTGCCGAGGCCAGCCCTGGCTCCAAGGAGAGCCCCCGCTCCAGTTTTGCAGTGCCCCGTGTGCTCTTTGCAGCCTCCCAGCCAAGGGGTAACCGGGTCTGGCCCTGCTCAGCTGATGAGCCCAGCCAGGGTTCCGGGCCATGGCACCGTGCCCGCCGGGCGCGAGACTGCCCCGGACCCTCTTGGCCAATCGGCATCCAACTCACGGTCAGCGACCCGCACGCAGAAAGCTTTTTATAACCACCGTTGAGGTATTTATAGCGCCAGCTTGTCTGCCGCGGAGCCCTGCCAACCTCACCCCGGCAGTGCCCTTCTCTCCCCAACCCCCACCCCAGCCCGCCTGCCCCACTGCAGAAAGGATTAATCCCACCATCGCCCTCCCCTCCCAGCCGGGGGCAGCTGGCCTTGCCCTGCGGCCCAGTCGCTAAAATCAACCCCCCCGAACCTTGTTTGCCCCAGGCCAGCTCCTGCCAAGCAATGGGGCAGGGCAAGGGAGCCGGGCGGTACAAAGTCAGGGCAGGCTGGGCCGAGGTGAGAGGCCATGGGGGCATTTAGACACCCCCCCCCTTGATGCCCGAGTGGCCCCAGCAAGTACAAAGGGGAATTAGAACCACTTTGAGGGGGTATAAATGGCTGGAAGATGGGCAGAGGCGCACAGTTGGTGCCAGCTGGGTACGTCCATGTGGGGTGGGAGGGAGGGATGGCTAGCGAGTCTGGGGGGGATAGAGGGGTCTGGATAAGGAGAGATGCGGTGTGGGGGAGGAGAGATGGCTAGAAGGGTGTGTGGGCAGGTGGGTGGGGGTGGGGATGGCTGGATGGGCAGCGGGTTGTGAGGGGATGGATAGAGGAAGGGAGGAGTGGGTGTGGATGGATGGATGGAAAGATGTGTGTGGGGATGGATGGATGGATGGACGGAGGCGTGGGTGGGTGGATGGATGGAGGGGTGTGTGGGGGTGGATGGATTAACTGGGGTGGGGGAGATGGATGGAGGGGTGTGTGGGTGGACGGATGGAGGGATGTCGGGAGGTGGATGGATGGATGAATTGGGGTGTGTGGGGGTGGGTGGCTGGATGGACGGACACAGGTGTGTGTGGATGGATGGATAGACAGAGGACTGTGTGGGGATGGATGGATGGACACGGGTGTGTGGGGATGGATAGATGAATTGGGGGGTGTGGGGGATGGATGGTTAGAGGGGCGTGGGGATGGATGGATGGACGGACACAGGACTGTGTGGGGATGGATGGATGAATTGGGGTATGTGGGGGAAAGGATGGTTGGAGGAGTATGGGGGTGGATGGGTGGACGGACACAGGGGTGTGGGGATGGATGAATGGGGGGGAGGTGTGTGTGTAGATGGATGGATGAATGGGTGTGTGTGTGAGGGGGGATGGACGAACGGACTGACACAGGGGTGTGTAGGGGTGGATGGACGAACGGACAGACACAGGGGTGTGTAGGGATGGATGAATGTGTGTGTGTGTGAGGGTGGATGGACGAACGGACGGACACAGGGGTGTGTGTGTGAGGGTGGATGGACAAACAGACTGACACAGGGGTGTGTGGGGATGGATGAATGGGTGTGTGTGTGAGGGTGGATGGACGAACGGACAGACACAGGGGTGTGTGGGGATGGATGAATGGGTGTGTGTGTGAGGGTGGATGGACGAACGGACTGACACAAGGGTGTGTAGGGGTGGATGGACTGACTGACAGACCCCCTGACCTCCGGTTTCCCAGCAGCCCTTTGATCTCTTTCCAGAGATTTTTGCGCCTGGTGTCTGGTTTGGGGCGGGGGACGCTGTTGCATGGATCTCTGGGGCCGGCACCGGCCCAGACCCTGCACCTTCTGCCCTGGCCGGGGCTGAGACGAACGGGCCGGCTGGAGAGGCACCAGGGGGCAGGGGGACAGGCCGGGCGCGTGCGTGAGGAAGGGACTCCATGTCCCCAGGGCTTGGCCTTGGCAAACAGGGCCCGGACCAGGCCAGAGGGCGTGGCGAGGGATGAATGGGCAGCGGGGCGTGAGTGGGGGGCACAGGCGGCGAGGCCAGGGGGGCACAGGCGGCGAGGCCAGGGGCCCGCAGCGAGCAGGAGCCGCAGTGCCGGGTGATGTGCATGGCCATCCCCAGCTCCAGAGCCCCCAGGCCACAATGGGCCGGAGCTGAAGTCCCAACCCACGGCCCCCTGCCCGCGCCCCGCCATGGAGCTCCCTGGGCTGGGCAGGCAGTAGGGGTCGCCCTGCCCCCTCCCTGGGCCTGGGAGTGAGGTGAATGGGGCTCCCGGCTCCACCCATCTCTATTCCCTGGGGCTGGAATTGGGGGGCCAAGGTCCCAGAGCTTACAGAGGGATTTTGGTGGGGAGGGGTAGCAGCCAGTGCCCGCCCTCCGCCCGTGTCAGGGCATGGGGCATAGATCAGCACCCAGACACCCCAGGGGTGGGATGAGCCCAGCTGGGCAGTGGGGAATCTGCCCCCCAGTCCCTATCTGGCTGGGACCAGCTGGCCAAGAGCAGGGGGTGGAACTGAGCACCTGGCCTGTGCCGTGGGGCTGAGGTGCCCTCAGGCACCGGTCTGTGGGCAGAGGGGTCCAGCTGGCCCGGTTTAGCTTGGCCCGCCCACTGGGGTTGTCTGTTACACCAGTGATCTTCGTCCTCCTGGGCTCACACCGGTGCCACCGTCTCCAAGAGGCTTGGGGCAGGGGACCCCACATTGGACCCCGCCCCCCGCGAAGCCCCAGCACCATCGTGAGGAACATACCGTTAGCCCAGTGGGGACACTGAGGCACAGAGCTGGGGGGTGACATGCCCAAAGGCAGCAGCAGCAGCTCAGGGCCAGAGCTGAGGATAGAACCCAGATATCCCGGCTCCCAGACCCCCTGCTCTAACCACTAGGAGCAGCTGAAGGAGTTCCCAGGGGCCTGGCCGGTGCCGGAGCAGAGCCTGTCCTTGAGGCAAGGCGGGGAGGAAATGCTCCGAGCCCCCCAGGGCTGCAGGAGGAGCAGCCTATATTTAGCCCCTTCCCATCCCAGAGGCTCCTCCATCACCTTCCCATACTTGGCCATTTCCCTGTCATTGGAGACCGATGGGGGCCCCCCTCCTCCCCGGTCGGCTGGCTCCAGAGTCCAGCCCGCAGCTGGGGGGGGGGGGGGATTCATTGTGGGCACCGTGGGGAGGAGACGGATGCTCCATCCTGGGGGTGGGGGGGTTCCAACCCCAGACCAAAGGTGCAGGGAGGTGCCCAGCCCACGGCCATCTGAGACATGCTGTTTGTGGTGAGGAAGTGGGGTGGAGTAGTTAGAGCAAGGGATGGGCTCGGAGCCAGGACTCCTGGGTTCTGTTCCCAGCTCTGGGAGGGGAGTGGGGTCCAGTGGGTTAGAAGCGGGGGGGCTGGGAGCCAGGACTCCTGGGTTGTTCCCAGCTCTGGGAGGGGAGTGGGGTCCAGTGGGTTAGAAGCAGGGGGGCTGGGAGCCAGGATTCCTGGGTTCTGTTCCCAGCTCTGGGAGGGGAGTGGGGTCCAGTGGTTAGAGCGTGGGGTGGGGGTGGCTGAGAGCCAGGACTCCTGGGTTCCACCCCTGTGTCCTAGTCGCATCCCCTCCTGCTGCTTCCTTTTCTCCCGGCGTAACGAGGGGCAACCCCAGGGGTGGCTCCACTTTTTCTTCTTGACAGTCACCCCCCGCCCCCCCCATGGCCCCTTTAGAGCCACAAGCCGGACGTCCAGGTGCTGGGGGGGGGGGCGGAATTCCAACCCAGGCCAGAGCCCACCAGGCGAATGGTTTAGTCTGAGCCTAGTCAGAGAACTCGGGTTCCCCTGCCCAGCTCGACAGACGAGCTGGTTCTCGCCAGCCTTGCTCCCACTGCTCGGGGAGCTGGATTACCTCCGGTGACGCATCTCCACCACAGTGGCACAGCTCCAGCGGTGCCGGGGCAGCGCAGCCACAGCCCGCATCAGCCTCAGTTTCCCCTCCCAGCCCGTGAGCTCTCGGCGGCAGGGCCTGCACCTCTCTATACCGATCAACGTGGGAATGGATATTTCAGCCCGGCCGGCCTTTCTGAGAGTCCCCAGCTTTCAAATCCTCTCTATGGCTGGCCGGTGTCGGCATGGGGCAGAGGGCCCCATGGGGGCAGCAGTTGGGGCCCAGGGCCCCAGATAGGCCCAGGGCAATGAGGAAATCCTGCCCCAGGGCACGCGGGAGTGAGAAGGGGCCCTCAGAACAGAGAGGAGCAACCATGCGGCTAGCTGAGGCTGCTGGAGGCCAGAGCCCATCACACAGCCTGGTGCTGGCTGCGTTTCCCGTGCCCATCTAGAGTCTCTGGTCTGGTACGGAGATTGGAGGCTTGTGGGTCAGCCCTGCCTGTTTGTACAGCACCTAGCACAAACGATGCGGGGGCATGCCGGGGGCTCCCAGCGCTACCGTAATACACCTAATAAATAATGCACAGTGCCTAGCACAAACGGTGCGGGGCCATGCCGGGGGCTCCCAGCGCTATCGTAATATACCTAATAAATAACGCACAGCACCTAGCACAGTGGGTGCGGGGCCATGCCAGGGGCTCCCAGCGCTACCGTAATACACCTAATAAATAACGCACAGCGCCTAGCACAAACGGTGCGGGGCCATGCCGGGGGCTCCCAGCGCTACCGTAATACACCTAATAAATAATGCACAGCGCCTAGCACAAACGGTGCGGGGCCATGCCGGGGGCTCCCAGCGCTACCGTAATGCACCTAATAAATAACGCACAGCGCCTAGCACAGTGGGTGCGGGGCCATGCCGGGGGCTCCCAGCGCTACCGTAATGCACCTAATAAATAACGCACAGCACCTAGCACAGTGGGTGCGGGGCCATGCCAGGGGCTCCCAGCGCTACCGTAATGCACCTAATAAATAATGCACAGCGCCTAGCACAAACGGTGCGGGGCCATGACTGGGGCGAAGCGTTACTGTAATACACATCGATAATAGCAGCCCTGCAACTCCCAGAAAGCCAGCACCAGGCGGCCTCGGGCAACCTTATCCTCAATAATTGCAGCAGAAGCCCTCCCCCCGCGGCCCCCGGCACCGGGCTCGGCAAGGGGGCTGCAGACGTGTTGCATACTTTTATTCAACCAAAGCTACAGAATCCAGGACAGACAGGTCGGGGGCCGAGCAACTCAGTTTCTCCTCGTTTTTTAACCAGCAACCTCCCCCTCCCCATCCCCCCGTGGAGAGACACGGGCCCCATCCTCCCCGGGGCGGC
>NC_088812.1:14082961-14181929 GCF_011386835.1 Chrysemys picta bellii | reverse complement strand
GATGGATGGATGGACACGGGTGTGTGGGGATGGATAGATGAATTGGGGGGTGTGGGGGATGGATGGTTAGAGGGGCGTGGGGATGGATGGATGGGACGGACACAGGACTGTGTGGGGATGGATGGATGAATTGGGGGTATGTGGGGGAAAGGATGGTTGGAGGAGTATGGGGGTGGATGGGTGGACGGACACAGGGGTGTGGGGATGGATGAATGGGGGGGAGGTGTGTGTGTAGATGGATGGATGAATGGGTGTGTGTGTGAGGGGGGATGGACGAACGGACTGACACAGGGGTGTGTAGGGGTGGATGGACGAACGGACAGACACAGGGGTGTGTAGGGATGGATGAATGTGTGTGTGTGTGAGGGTGGATGGACGAACGGACGGACACAGGGGTGTGTGTGTGAGGGTGGATGGACAAACAGACTGACACAGGGGTGTGTGGGGATGGATGAATGGGGTGTGTGTGTGAGGGTGGATGGACGAACGGACAGACACAGGGGTGTGTGGGGATGGATGAATGGGTGTGTGTGGTGAGGGTGGATGGACGAACGGACTGACACAAGGGTGTGTAGGGGTGGATGGACTGACTGACAGACCCCCTGACCTCCGGTTTCCCCAGCAGCCCTTTGATCTCTTTCCAGAGATTTTTGCGCCTGGTGTCTGGTTTGGGGCGGGGGACGCTGTTGCATGGATCTCTGGGGCCGGCACCGGCCCAGACCCTGCACCTTCTGCCCTGGCCGGGGCTGAGACGAACGGGCCGGCTGGAGAGGCACCAGGGGGGCAGGGGGGACAGGGCCGGGCGCGTGCGTGAGGAAGGGACTCCATGTCCCCAGGGCTTGGCCTTGGCAAACAGGGCCCGGACCAGGCCAGAGGGCGTGGCGAGGGATGAATGGGCAGCGGGGCGTGACGTGGGGGGCACAGGCGGCGAGGCCAGGGGGGCACAGGCGGCGAGGCCAGGGGCCCGCAGCGAGCAGGAGCCGCAGTGCCGGGTGATGTGCATGGCCATCCCCAGCTCCAGAGCCCCCAGGCCACAATGGGCCGGAGCTGAAGTCCCAACCCACGGCCCCCTGCCCGCGCCCCGCCATGGAGCTCCCTGGGCTGGGCAGGCAGTAGGGGTCGCCCTGCCCCCTCCCTGGGCCTGGGAGTGAGGTGAATGGGGCTCCCGGCTCCACCCATCTCTATTCCCTGGGGCTGGAATTGGGGGGGCCAAGGTCCCAGAGCTTACAGAGGGATTTTGGTGGGGAGGGGGTAGCAGCCAGTGCCCGCCCTCCGCCCGTGTCAGGGCATGGGGGCATAGATCAGCACCCAGACACCCCAGGGGTGGGATGAGCCCAGCTGGGCAGTGGGGGAATCTGCCCCCCAGTCCCTATCTGGGCTGGGACCAGCTGGCCAAGAGCAGGGGGTGGAACTGAGCACCTGGCCTGTGCCGTGGGGCTGAGGTGCCCTCAGGCACCGGTCTGTGGGCAGAGGGGTCCAGCTGGCCCGGTTTAGCTTGGCCCCGCCCACTGGGGTTGTCTGTTACACCAGTGATCTTCGTCCTCCTGGGCTCACACCGGTGCCACCGTCTCCAAGAGGCTTGGGGCAGGGGGACCCCACATTGGACCCCGCCCCCCCGCGAAGCCCCCAGCATCCATCGTGACGGAACATTACCGTTAGCCCAGTGGGGACACTGAGGCACAGAGCTGGGGGGTGACATGCCCAAAGGGCAGCAGCAGCAGCTCAGGGCCAAGAGCTGAGGATAGACCCAGTCGGAAAGCCCAGACCCCCCTGCTCTAACCACTAGGAGCAGCCTGAAGGAGTCTCCCACCCAGGGGCCTGGGAGCAAGGAGGTGCCAGGGGCATGGCGGGGTCAGGAGGCTGTCCTGAGGCAAGGGCGGCGGAGGAAATGCTCCGAGCCCCCAGGGCAGAAGTTGTGTGTAAAAGTGAAATGAAATTGGGAAGGAAGCACCCTTCCCATAAGGCTCCTCCATCACTTCCAACTGGCCATTCCCTGTCATTGGAGACCGATGGGGGCCCCCCTGGGGGCCCCCACCTCCAGACCCGGTCGGCTGGCTCCAGAGTCCAGCCCGCAGCTGGGGGGGGGGGGGGATCATTCATTGTGGGCACCGTGGGGAGGAGACGGATGCTCCATCCTGGGGGGTGGGGGGGTTCCCAACCCCAGACCAAAGGTGCAGGGAGGTGCCCAGCCCACGGCCATCGAGACATGCTGTTTGTGGTGAGGAAGTGGGGTGGAGAGTTAGAGCAAGGGATGGGCTCGGAGCAGGACTCCTGGGTCTGTTCTGTTCCAGCTCTGGGAGGGGAGTGGGGGTCCAGTGGGTTAGAAGCGGGGGGGCTGGGAGCCAGGACTCCTGGGTTGTTCCCAGCTCTGGGAGGGGAGTGGGGTCCAGTGGGTTAGAAGCAGGGGGGCTGGGAGCCAGGATTCCTGGGTTCTGTTCCCAAGCTCTGGGAGGGGAGTGGGGGTCCAGTGGTTAGAGCGTGGGGGTGGGGGTGGCTGAGAGCCAGGACTCCTGGGTTCCACCCCTGTGTCCTAGTCGCATCCCCTCCTGCTGCTTCCTTTTCTCCCGGCGTAACGAGGGGCAACCCCAGGGGTGGCTCCACTTTTTCTTCTTGACAGTCACCCCCGCCCCCCCCCCATGGCCCCTTTAGAGCCACAAGCCGGACGTCCAGGTGCTGGGGGGGGGGGGGCGGAATTCCAACCCAGGCCAGAGCCCACCAGGCGAATGGTTTAGTCTGAGCCTAGTCAGAGAACTCGGGTTCCCCTGCCCAGCTCGACAGACGAGCTGGTTCTCGCCAGCCTTGCTCCCACTGCTCGGGGAGCTGGATTACCTCCGGTGACGCATCTCCACCACAGTGGCACAGCTCCAGCGGTGCCGGGGCAGCGCAGCCACAGCCCGCATCAGCCTCAGTTTCCCCTCCCAGCCCGTGAGCTCTCGCGGCAGGGCCTGCACTCTCTATACCGATCAACGTGGGAATGGATATTTCAGCCCGGCCGGCCTTTCTGAGAGTCCCCAGCTTTCAAATCCTCTCTATGGCTGGCCGGTGTCGGCATGGGGCAGAGGGCCCCATGGGGGCAGCAGTTGGGGCCCAGGGCCCCAGATAGGCCCAGGGCAATGAGGAAATCCTGCCCCAGGGCACGCGGGAGTGAGAAGGGGCCCCTCAGAACAGAGAGGAGCAACCATGCGGCTAGCTGAGGCTGCTGGAGGCCAGAGCCCATCACACAGCCTGGTGCTGGCTGCGTTTCCCGTGCCCATCTAGAGTCTCTGGTCTGGTACGGAGATTGGAGGCTTGTGGTCAGCCCTGCCTGTTTGTACAGCACCTAGCACAAACGATGCGGGG
Organism: Chrysemys picta bellii; assembly: GCF_011386835.1. Taxonomy (NCBI): domain Eukaryota; kingdom Metazoa; phylum Chordata; order Testudines; family Emydidae; genus Chrysemys; species Chrysemys picta. The sequence goes on along the minus strand of NC_088812.1, from coordinate 14,178,590 downwards.
GCATGCCGGGGGCTCCCAGCGCTACCGTAATACACCTAATAAATAATGCACAGTGCCTAGCACAAACGGTGCGGGGCCATGCCGGGGGCTCCCAGCGCTATCGTAATATACCTAATAAATAACGCACAGCACCTAGCACAGTGGGTGCGGGGCCATGCCAGGGGCTCCCAGCGCTACCGTAATACACCTAATAAAATAACGCACCAGCGCCTAGCACAAACGGTGCGGGGCCATGCCGGGGGCTCCCAGCGCTACCGTAATACACCTAATAAATAATGCACAGCGCCTAGCACAAACGGTGCGGGGGCCATGCCGGGGGCTCCCAGCGCTACCGTAATGCACCTAATAAATAACGCACAGCGCCTAGCACAGTGGGTGCGGGGCCATGCCGGGGGCTCCCAGCGCTACCGTAATGCACCTAATAAATAACGCACAGCACCTAGCACAGTGGGTGCGGGGCCATGCCAGGGGCTCCCAGCGCTACCGTAATGCACCTAATAAATAATGCACAGCGCCTAGCACAAACGGTGCGGGGCCATGACTGGGGCGAAGCGTTACTGTAATACACATCGATAATAGCAGCCCTGCAACTCCCAGAAAGCCAGCACCAGGCGGCCTCGGGCAACCTTATCCTCAATAATTGCAGCAGAAGCCCTCCCCCCGCGGCCCCCGGCACCGGGCTCGGCAAGGGGGCTGCAGACGTGTTGCATACTTTTATTCAACCAAAGCTACAGAATCCAGGACAGACAGGTCGGGGGCCGAGCAACTCAGTTTCTCCTCGTTTTTTTAACCAGCAACCTCCCCCTCCCCATCCCCCCGTGGAGAGACACGGGCCCCATCCTCCCCGGGGCGGCACTCAGCCGGGGCGCGGGGGGGGGAGGGAGGTTAACAGAGGACAGACAGCGGAGTCTGCTCACAGAACGCGACGCATCGTCTCTACCACACACGGTACACGCTGCGCGCCCGCAGCCACATGCTGAGAATAGGCAAAAGAAACAGAAGGGCCCCGCGCCGCCCGCTGGCGGTGCCCGGGCAGGTGGAGCCGGCGGCGATGGCCGGGGGAGGCCGGTCGGCAGAGTTCAGATCCAGACGACGGCGCCGGGCTCTGGCGTAGCCGCGTCCGGGACCAGGCCCCGGCGGACAGTCCAGATGGGGATTGGAGGGGTATATACAGGAGAGGTGGGTCCCAGCGGGAGCTGTTGTCCACAGGCAGGCAGAGGGTGCCAAGGCAGGTGTCCGCAGAGGGCTGAGGCTTCGCCCGTGGGGGGTGACGCGACAGGTGTCCTGGCAGGGCCGAGCCGTCACATAGCTCCGGAAATCAGTGCACAGCCGGCAGCGGCTCCGGTGCTCTGGGGCCCAGCAGGAACCGGAGAGGAGGGCGGCTGGACCCAGGGCCCGGTGTCGTGTGCGAGCCAGGGCCCCCCTCTTACACATACACATGTCTCATACAGTCACCGCAAGTGCACACCCTGATCTCACCCGCACAGTGCACACGCTCCACACGCAACCCCCGACCCCACCCCGCCTGGTACAGCCACATCACCCTCACCCCCTGCACACACAACCCCTGACACCACCCGCCTGGTACAGCCACCCCCACCCTCACCTCCTGCACACACAACCCCTGACACCACCCGCCCGGTACAGCCACCCCACCCTCACCCCCTGCACACACAACCCCCGACCCCACCCACCCAGTACAGCCACATCACCCTCACCCCCTGCACACACAACCCCTGATCCCACCCGCCGGTACAGCCACCCCACCCCTCACCCCCTGCACACACAACCCGACCCCACCCGCCCGGTACAGCCACCCCACCCTCACCCCCTGCACACACAACCCCGACCCCACCCGCCCGGTACAGCCACATCACCCTCACCCCCTGCACACACAACCCCTGACACCACCTGCCCGGTACAGCCACCCCACCCTCACCCCCTGCACACACAACCCCCGATCCCACCCGCCCGGTACAGCCACCCCACCCTCACCCCCTGCACACACAACCCCCGACCCCACCCGCCCGGTACAGCCACCCCACCCTCACCCCCTGCACACACAACCCCCGACCTGACCCACCCAGTACAGCCACCCCCACCCTCACCCCCTGCACACACACAACCCCCAACCCCACTCGCCCGGTACAGCCACATCACCCTCACCCCCTGCACACACAACCCCTGATCCCACCCGCCCGGTACAGCCACCCCACCCTCACCCCCTGCACACACAACCCCTGATCCCACCCGCCCGGTACAGCCACCCCACCCTCACCCCCCTGCACACACAACCCCCGACCCCACCCGCCCGGTACAGCCACCCCACCCTCACCCCCTGCACACACAACCCCAACCCCACCCGCCCGGTACAGCCACATCACCCTCACCCCCTGCACACACAACCCGACCCCACCCGCCCGGTACAGCCACCCCACCCTCACCCCCTGCACACACAACCCCCGACACCACCCGCCTGGTACAGCCACCCCACCCTCACCCCCTGCACACACAACCCCCGACACCACCCGCCCGGTACAGCCACACACCCTCACCCCCTGCCCGCACAACCCCACCCGCCCAGTACAGCCACACAACCCCCGATCTCTCACTCAAACACACATTTATCTCACGCTACCCTCTCCATACACCCCCCCGTCACACACTCCCCTCCCCCCCACCCTTCCAGGTAGCACTGGCAGTGGGAGAGGCTCTGGCACAGACAGCGCGGGCCCCTCAGCCGCAATCCAGGGCGGAGCCAGCGAAGCACCTTGCCTTGACGGCCGCCTGGCCGCCCCGAGCCCAGCTGGACAGGAGACGCTGTGGGGCCATCCTGCCGCCCCCCTGGGTCGCCCCCCTGGCACCACAGCAGGAGCCGCAGCAGAGAAAGGGTTAATCGTCAGTGAGGCCTTTGGCTCGGAGCTCCTCCTGCACCCTGGCGAGGTACGTGGGGTCGGGGTACCCGAATCTAGGAGACACACAGGGGAGACGTCAGCCATGCACAGCCCCACCCTCGCCTGGACAGCTCCCCCAGCCTACCCATCTGCCCCCCCCACGTCGCAGCAGCCCCCGGCTTGGCCAGCTCACTGACCCCCAGTGCCCGGCACCTGGGGGGCGCTCGGCCAGGGCACGGGGTAGTTTGTGTCCCAATTCCTGAAGAAACGGCCCCTGGGAGCGGCCAGGGTCAACAAGCGTTTTGGCACGCAGCACAGCGCCCCCTGGTGCCGGGGCACTGGGGTCAGCGCCGACAGCCGGGGCAGAGCGCCCCCGCTGAGCCCCCACACTGCAGCACAGCGCCCCCTAGCACCACATTGAGGATTTAGGGTCAGCGGTGACAGTAAGGGGAGAGCGCCCCCTATCGCACTCCCCGCAGCACCGGGGCCAGCACTGACAGCCAGGGGAGGAGTGCCCCCTACTGAGCCCCCCCACCCTCTGGGTTTCCAGGCCAGTCGGGCCCCACTCAGGAGCACAGATGGGTCACCCCCCGTCACCAGCACCGGCCCCCAGCCCGTGAGCCCTGCACGCGACGGCTGCCTACAGCTGGGGTCCCCCCGGTGCAGTTGGTTTTGTGGTGGATGTCGTTCCACGTGATGACGTTGGCTCTGCCCGTGGTCATGGAGGTGCCGATGGTGAAGGTCAGGCGCTGGTCGAAGGCCTTGCGGAACAGCGCCAGCACCTTGTTCCCCTCCGGGCAGTCGGGCAGGTAGGCCACCCGCGTGGTGCCCGGGTACCGCACGCCAGGGTTGGGATGCTCCACCTGCAATGGGGGCGGGGGGGGGGGAGAGACCGTCAGACCCCCGGGATGCTGTGAAGCCCGGCACAGATGCTGCTGCCAGGCAGGGGTGACGCTGCCCCTGGGCCGGAGTCTCCTCCGGTGCTTGCTGCGGGCATCAGGCAACCCCCCGGGTCGCTCCGGCTGCGGGCTTGGTGACAGAACCCCGGGGGCTGGTGACTCTGCACCCGGCTCAGGGGGCATTACGCCCGGGAGGGAGAAGTGACCCCTGCTCACTGCCCCCCGAATGCCAACCTGCTTCCAGCCTCCAGAGTGCCCAGCCTCCCTGAGCCACTGGGCGACGACAGTTCACAGGAGCCAGAACAAGGTAGGGCTGGTGTCACCCAGCGTCGCCCCCCTGCCAGGGCTGTGCCCAAGGTCTGCCATGCCCCCAGGGGCAAAGGCAGGATCGGATGGTTTGTGGGAGGGAATTAGATCTACCCAGATTTACCAGGTGACCCCAGAGCGGAGGGAAAATTAGCGGATTGGGGGGTGGGGAGCCCAGGGCTGGGCTAGCAGGGGGCAGCAGGTTGGGAGTGAGGGGCACCAGCAGGGTTGGGGTGTGGGGAGCTCAGGGCTGGGCTAGCAGGGGCTGCGGGTCGGGAGTGAGGGGCACCGGTAGAGCTGGGGGGGGGCAGGGCTGGGCTAGCAGAGGGCAGCAGGTTGGGAGTGAGGGGCACCGGTAGGGCTGGGGTGTGGGGAGCCCAGGGCTGGGCTAGCATGGGGCTGTGGGTTGGGATTGAGGGGCACCGGTAGGGTTGGGGGTGTGGGGAGCCCAGGGCTGGGCTAGTAGGGGGTGGTGGATCAGGGTTGAGGGGCACCAGCAGAGCTAGGGAGGCAGGGAAGCTGACCCAGAACCCCCCACTTGCAGCTGACTGCCCCAATAAGCCCCCTGCCCCCCACTGCAGCCAGGCGGGGGAGGGCTGCAGAGCTGGGGCCAGAGGCGGGGGAGAACTCACCCCCTTGGACGCCAGGCGGGAAGACATACTGGATGATGATGGTGCCGTATTTCTCGTAGCCGGGGAGCAGCAGGCCCGAGTCCTTGGACACCAGCATGCGCCCGTTCTCGGGCTGGTTGCCCACCAGCTGCCCATTAGAAGCGCCCCGCACATGGGGCAGGCCCGCTTGACCTGCAGCGCCCGCGTGATGCAGTCCTCGCAGAAGGAGTGCCGGCACTTCTCCAGCGTCTTTACGTTCTGGATCTCGCCCAGGCAGATGGGGCACTGGCTCTCCTGCTCCTCCTCCCGCGAGCCGCCCGCCGCCCCCCCCCAGCCCCCCCACCTCCTCCTGTGCCCCCCGCCCTGGCCCCGGTGGTCTGCTGACCCCGGGAGACCATGCCGGCCCCGTGCGGGCGCAGCTCGCCCCCGGGTTTGTCCAGCAGGGCCATGCACCCCACCAGCTCGCTCTGCCGCTGCGCCTTCTTCAGCTCCTTCTCCGTCTCCTTGAGCAGGGCCTTGAGGGCTTTTGCGGGCCAGGTAGAGGCCGTTGCCGGCCCCGGGGGCCGGCGTGGGAGAGCTGCAGCACGTAGATCTCGGAGGTCTCCCCGTCGATCAGAATGCTCAGCTTGGTCTCCTCCTTCAGTTTGACCAGCTTGGAGGGGGGCCTCTTTGGTCAGGAAGTCCCAGACGGCTTAGAGACCGTGAGCTTATTTTTAGTGGCGCCCCCCGCATGCCGCCATCCTGGATAAAACAAATGACACTGAAGAGAAAAGAACAGTCATCAAAGCCGCCGGCATCGCCTCCCGGGTGGGCTAGAGACAGACAGACAGACAGACAGACACGGACACCGCCCCACCCCCCTTCCACAGCCAGCCAACGGCCCCAGCCCCAGCCGGGATTTGAACCTTCGGCTCCAGGAAGCATCGGGAGGGGCGGATCCCCTCCGGGACCCCGGCCGTCCCCTCAGCCCCGGTGTTCTGCAGGGGAGGGCAGCCTGGGCGACCGTCATTGTCCCCTCTGGCCTTTAAATCTCTACCCTCAGGTTCCACGCTCCTGGGGGTGTCTCTCCTGGGGTCTATTCCCCGATCGCTGTGTGAGTTGGGGTGAGTTAGCTCCCGTCCATCTCAGTGGTGGCAGGTGGGTTGTACCCCACGGCCCTGCCCCACAGCGAACAACTCCCCCCCCCCCCTCCAAGTTCAAATGAAACACCCCCCCACACACACACGGCTGATAAGTCGCCCATCACAAACATGACAGTCACGAGACAATCATTTAATAAATATCATTGCAATTAAAATAAAACACAGGTGTGGGGTGGGGGAGAAATGCTTGTTTGGGGGCTTAACAAATGGGGGGGGGTTAACAAACGGGGGGCATGATTGCTGCGAAAACCCCGCTTTGTAAGGCCCAAGGCTGCGTTCCCCCCCACACACCTTGGGTTATGAAATAGCAGAGTAATGAATGGGAAGTCCTGGGGGAGGGATAAGGAGGCTGGGGGTGGGGTTGTCCATGGGAGAGGGAAGGGGGGGTCTGCCGGGACCCTAAGACACAGATCCGTCTCCCCTGTTAAATTCGCCCTCCAGCAGCGCGAATGGGGGTGCAACCGCCCCCCAAGAATCGCCCCTGCAGAGGCCTCAGACGGTGAAGTGGGGTCAGGCCCTGCCCCCCCACATGGGGCAGATCAGGGGTGTGGTCAAAGGGCCCTGCACTTTGGGTAGCCTCTGTGCCCCAGGGGGAGCAGAGCTGAAGTTAGGTGTAATTGACACCTCAGGCCAGGCCCAGAATACGGGGAGCACAGAGAGGTGCAACCCGCCCTGCAGGATGGGGGACCTTGGGATCGAGCCCCACAAACTGAGCCTCAGCCCTGGACACTAGGAGCAGGTGGCTCCCAAGCCCCATGGCCCATTTGGGGAGACACCCCCCCACACACACACACTTATCCCTCCCCCCACCCCAGTAAGTGCCAGGAATAACACCCCCCCTATTTACCCCACCGAACCCTGTGCCCCGGGGCTATGGCTCCAGCAAGGGGGCTGGGGCCCTATATCCCATGGGGCAGACAACGGCACCACGCAGGTGCCAGCATGGATCAAAAGGGGGCATCGGGGTGGGGACGGGGAGGAGGCCTCTCTCCCTTCCCCCAACACTGGGGTCACCCAAGGTCATGGCTCCCCCCGGCAACCTCAGCAGGATTCAGACCAACCCTCACCTTGGGGTGGCATGAGGGGGCGGAGGGTGCCCCAAGGAGCTTTTGCCCCAGTCGGTCCCTGGGTTGGGGTGTCTCGGGGGGGGCCTAAATTGGGGCCTGTCTGGGGGAGCCCCTCTGGGGCCTGACCAGATGTGGGGGGAGGGACCAGGAGAGCAGGGCTGGGGGAGCCCCAAAGTGGGGCTGAGCTGGGGGGTTGACGGGGGGGGGGGAGAGCTCCACAGAATAGGCCCAAACCCCAAGTCCTGGCTCCCAGCGCCCCCTGCTCTAACCCACTGGATCCCCATTCCCTGCCCGGTTCAGGGATAGACGAACCCAGGCGTCCGGGCTCCCAGACATGCCCCCACCCCCCAGCAGCTGTAACCCAGACCCACCCCCACCGGGGCCAGCATGAGCAGACCCACAGCAGAGAGAGACCAGCCCCCCCCGCAGGACAGCCCCACACCTGGATGTGGGGGGGGGGCTCACTGAGATCCCCCCCCCCCCGCAATCGATGCAGCCCACCCCAGAGCCTCGGGGGAGAACTATCGGGGGGGGGGTAGGAGGAAGTGGGGGGGCTGGTAAAGGGGGAGATTGACCTATCGGAATGGGGGACCTGTGGGGGGGGGGCGGGGAGGCCTCCTGCACCTGGGGGGGGGGCTGCACCCTATGGGAGGAAGGAGGGGGCAGGGCCGTAGCAGGGGGGTTCCGTACCGGGCGGCACCTACCTGGGGAGCCCATGGGAGAGGGAGGCAGGAAGCGCCCGGAGCGCGGAGTTCAGCGGAGCCGCGAACCAGGAACTACAAAGACCCGGGGGGGGGGAGACAAGGGGGGTTGCGGGTTACGACGCTGCAGGGGCTGCCCCGCCCCCCCCCCCCGTCTCTCCAGCCCCCACCCCGGTGTCGCGACAGCTGATCGGCCCGGCTGGCGTCAGCGACCCCCCCCCCCCCGCTGTCTCCCCCCGCCAGCTCAGCGACCCCCACTACCCTCTAAAGTTCAGGGCGCCCCCCCAGCTCAGGGGGAGCCCATCCCCCCTGCCTCCATCTCCTCCCCGCCCTCCCCCCCCCGCTCAGGGGGTCCCCCCCATCCTTGTTCGAGCCCCAGCTCCCCCCACCCCCATGATTCATGGCCCCCCTCAGTGCCTCTGCCAATACCTGGAGCCAGGTGGGCACAGGGGTGGAGCTGGGCCCCCGGCAGAAGGTCTCACGGAGCCCCAGCAGGTCCAGTCTGTGTCACCCTCCAACCGCCCTGCCCGCCCCGAACCACCTGCCACGCTCCATGCCCCTGCTTGCGGTCTGCACCCACATCCAGCCGCCCCCCCCCCCAGGCACCGTGGCCTCCCAGCACAGCCCCCTTTGTGCAGAGGACGTGCCCACGGCGTGGGGGTTTGTCCGTGGCAGGTTCGGCTCACAGGACGTGGCGGTCACCTGGGTCTGTCAGCCCGTCCCCTGCCTCCCCACCTGCCCCACTGATCTCCCCACTGCTCAGGCCCCAATCCCCAGCCGGCTGGGCAGGCCCCACTTCCCCCTCCCCTGTGAGCTGGGCTGAAGGGCAGGCAGTGTTTTAAAGCGCATTGGGGGGGATCACAAGGGGTCGCAGACATAGCCTGTGGGGGGCACCTTGTGGCCCATCTTACCAAAACGGCTGCTCCCAGTTTACGTTGGATCCCTCACTATGTTCAGAGCCCCACAGCCAGGGCAGGGAAGGAGCCGAATTCCTGGTCCAGACTCGCTGCAGGTTGGGGGCCGGGCCAGCTGGACCTCGGGGTTTCTGGGTTGGGGGAAATTTGAACATTGGCTTTGGTTCCAATTCAGAGGGCAACGCCACTCAATTTTCCTTTTCGGAAACCCCTCCCCACTCCCCAGGGTGCTCCCCCAGATTCGCTCCCGGGGCCTGGCACCCACTGATTGAAATCGACAGTTTCACAGCTGCTGTTCCGTGCTGGGCACCCCTGAAACGGACACGAATCCTGGCAGTTTCAGTCAGCAGCAACCAAAGGCCCTGGCCCTGGGAGCAGCCCGGCCCGGCCGACTGCTCTGGGAAAAGCCAGAACTTCCAGACTCGCGGGCCGGCCGGCTCCCCACTTCCTCTGCACATTCCTGACCAGCCCTAGGATGGAGGCTGTGGATGGGAGAGGTGTGAACGCTAAGAACCCCCCCCCCGCTCCCCAGTTTAATTTAAGGGGCACACACTCCTCCCTGCACAGGGATCCAATTGGCAAAGGGACATCCATGATTCGCCCATCCCCTAGTGAGTACTGATGAATAATCTGCACTGAAGGACTTTTTCTCCTTCCTGCCAGGGGGCTCAGGGTTCGGTCGGTGCCATGGGCAGGGCAATTCATGCCCCTGTTGCATTGGGTCTCCCGCCTGTCACATCCTCACTGGCCTCAGGAACACCCAGCCAGTTTCTCTTCTCCATGCCTGTTCTCGCTCTCCATAATATCCTGTGGCAGTGAGTTCCGCAGGCCGGTGTGCTAAGAAACCCCTAAGAGCCTGCTCTGCCAGGCAAGAGGCAGCCCTGGGGGATGCGAGGGGGCACTTGGGGAGGCAGCTGGCATAAGGAACTGAGAGGGGTATGGCTCTCTGGGCCCTGATCAACTGGTGCAGAGGATGGAGGGGGTGGTGGTTTTGCTCCCAGCCTGCAGGGAGTGACCAGCATCTGGGGGAGGTGCTGTGTCCCACCGGGGACTGCCGACAAACAGCCTGTCTGGATCCATCTGGATCCAAACAACCGGGTGCCTAGCAGTCATGGTGCATAGGCCCCTCCCCCTGGTCCGTAAGCCTCAACCGAGCCCTGGAGTCTCTAGCACCCGGGAGCTCCGTGTGTCGTGGGCGCTGCCCTGCGAGGCAGTGTCCCAGCGCGGGCTGTTCACTCCCAGAACCCCCGGTGGCTGGCGTCACATCTGGTCCGGGGCTGCCAGGGCCTTGAGCAGAGCCTGGCATTGCGTCTGGGCAGAGGCCTCCGAGCTGCAGAGAGACCCACTGAGGCTTGCGCATCCTCTGATGGGACCAGGCCCGGAGCCTGACCCGGCTCCAGGCTCGCAGCCTGCTCTGGGGGACCCCCCCCCAGGAACCCCCTTACCTGCTTCTGAGCTCCCTGCCTTCCTGCCCAGAATGCCCACCTCCATGCTTCCACTGAGTGCCTGGGGCCCAGCCCTGCCCCACATCAATGTTTACGCCCCCCCACCACCATGACAATGCCACGTTTGCCCCACGGCTCCCAATGCCGACTGCAGGGCCCCGATCCCCCTATGGGCCACGCCGCAGGCTGAACCCCAGATCCCCCCAGCTGGGCCGTTCGATGCCAGGTAGTTCTTGGCTCTGGGGGGAACTGGGGCCCCAGGTTTGAATGATGTCACCACGCGCCGGATAATGATGTAACCAGCTAGCTCGAGCGCATCCTGCAGCCAGGATGGGGTCCTGCCTCTGCCCTTCAGGGAACAGAGGCTCAGTGCTTGGCTGGGAGACCCTCTGAGACCACCTGGGCACTGCAGGAAGTGGGGGCGGGGCTCAGGCGGGGGGGGGCTCTCCCCACACAGTCAAGGCTGGCTCCAGGGCCACGCTAGGGGGTGTCATGCTGCAGGGAGCAAGGTGGGCGCTGGAGCTGGTATTTGCCTCTGCTCCAGGCCGTGGGTCAGTGCCGCTCACTGGCAAGGGCTGGTACCAGCGGGGCCCCTGTGGCAGGGCCAGGGGGGGGCACCTGATGGGGAACTCCCCTCCAGAGGGGCAACCCCTTTGCCAGTATCCTCAGGGGAGGAGTCTCTCCCATTGGGAGCAGCAGGCCAGAGGCTGGCCAGGCTACAGAGCAGCCATCCCGGCCTCAAGGCAGCCCCCCCCCCAGTATGAGTGTGACCCTGTAGGCCCCCCCTGCATAGCAGCACCCCCAAGCTGCCATTGGCAATCACAGCCCAGCCGGCATTCACCATCCCCTTCTCTGCGGCTGCATTGCAATAAACACGGGGCACAGCCCCCTGGAGACCCTACAATAACAAGCCAGCCTGAGCAACCTTCCAATAACAACCCAGCCCCCGCAGCTGCTGCAGGAAGGGACCCCACAGCTGCTCCCATGGGACCCGCTGAGAGCAAACTGCATGTGTTAGGGGGAGGGGAGTTCCCCGATTCAGTGGCCCTTGCAGTGTGTGTGTGGGGGGGCTGGGAAACGGGCAAGAGACAGGGCTCCCCTCCCCCATGGGTGAGGGGATTTGCTGGCAAAGACCTTGGCTTTCCCAGCCCCAGCTGGGCCCAGGGGGGAGATCGGGCGAGGAGGGAACCAGCGAGTACAGCCGGCCTGGCCATGTAGACACACTGCCCCATGGGGGGGCTTGTCCGGAGACTGATTCCTCCCTAGAGGGGACTGGGATGGGCCAGGGTTGCAGCGTATCCCCAATCCCCTCCCCGCCCAGGATCCCTGTCCAAAAAGGTGTGGCAGGGCTGCTCCCCCACCCCCGGCACCCCATGCACGATCTCCCTTCAAGGTGGGCCCCGAGGACGCGTCACCCCCACTGGGAGGGGCAGGGCCGCAGGGCTCTGGGGGAGCTGGCCCAGTGCTGAGATCCTGCTAGGTCAGCGTTGCAGCCGAGTGCCCCCCCCCCAAACAGGCTTCATCCTAGTTTGCAGGTGGATCAGGCCCCATCAGGGCACCAGGCACGGGGGAGTGGAGGGGGGGGCAGGAATGGAGGTCAGGCTCCATCAGGGCACCAGGCCTGTCATGGGGGGGGGGAATTGAGCCCAGCCAGGGCATCTCTGCCACAGGACAAAGAACGGGGAGGGGTGGGCATGGGCTGTTCTGAGCATCCAACACAGGCCAAAAACTGACAGAGTGCAGGGATCCTTCAACCGCCCCCCGCCCCGCATCCTTCAGCTCAGACCCCCCATCCCCCCACTCTTTGCCCCTCCCCCTTCACCCCTTCAGCTCAGACCCCCGCATCCCCCCTTCTCCCCTCCCCCTTCACCCCTTCAGCTAAGACCCCCGCATCCCCCCTTCTCCCCTCCCCCAACACCCCTTTAGCTCAGACCCCTGCATCCCCCCTTCTCCCCTCCCCCATCACCCCTTTAGCTCAGGCCCCCACATCTGGCCCCACCATTCACCCCCCATCACCCCTTCCCCATCCTTCCGCTCAGAACCCCCCATCTCACCCACGCTTCTCACCTCCCCCACTACTCCTTCACCATCTTTCATCTCAGACCCCTTCATCCCCCCCACCCTTCACCCCATCCCCCCTTCAGCTCAGACCCCCATCACCCCTTGCCATCCTTCAGCTCAGACCCCTTCAATCGCCCCCACACCCAGCTCTGCATCCCCCGCAGGACTCACCCCCCAGCTCACGCTCCCGAGGGGGGGCGGCGGCCCCTTCCCCCACCGCAGGGACAGGTGATGGGCTCGACCCTCCTCAATCTGCAGCCAAAGGCAGGAAGCCAACCCCCCACCCCCCACCTCACCACCACGGCCCAGGTCTATTTCATGCCAACCTCCCCCCCCCCCCCCCGCCCACACAATGGCCCGCAGCGCTGGGAAAGCTGCTATTGTGCATCCGGGCCCCGATCCCTGGCACGGGCCCCCTGGAGCAGCCAGCCAGGGCCGGGGCCATGCAGCACCCCCCCCAGCCCTGCCGCCCCCATCTCTGCGCCCCCCCGCCCGCCTCTCCACCCCATCTCTGCAGCCCCCCCAACCCTGCCGCTCTGCCCCCCAACGCCCCCTCTCTGCAGCCCCCCAGCTCTGCCGCCCCCCTCTCTGCAGCCCCCCACTCCCCTCTGCAGCCCCCAGCCCGAGAAAAAGCCTCGCAGTGGCGGGGGGGGGGGGTCCGATCCCGACCGCTCCGTACCTGGCCGCGCAGCAGCCCCGAGGCACCGCGGGGCGGGAGCGGTGGTCGCGGCCATGGCGGGCCCGGTCCTTCCCCGGCCTGGCGCGGGCGAGCGAGCGACCCGCTCCCGGCTCCTCTTGGGGGGGGGGGGGGGCGCCGCTCGCCGGGGCGGGCGCGATGCGAGCGATGGGGGCTGCGGCGGCGCTATGGAAACGGGGGGGGGTCGGGATGTGAGTGGCGGGGGAGGGAGGGGGGGAGACACTGGAGCTGGGATTGCGGGGGGGGGGATGTGAGTGGCGGGGGCGGGGGGGAGACACTGGAGCTGGGATTGCGGGGGGGGTCGGCATGTGAGTGGCGGGGGCGGGAGGGGGGCACTGGAGCTGGGATTGCGGGGGGGGAGAGCTGGGATTGCGGGGGGGTCCCTTGGTACCTACTGGCCCTGCAGCCCCTGGCCCGTTAGCCCCCCCCCAGCCGCTTGGTGCCCAAAGCCCAACCATGCTGGGGGGCCCCCTTAGAGAGCCAGCCCCGTGGAGCAGAGACCCCTTGAAGAACCAGGGGGGCTTGGTGGGCCCGGCTGGGAGGGGCCTTTCCTGGCAGAGGGGGCAGGGGATTCACCGCACCGAACAGGCTCCCCGAGAAACCCAGGGAGGGGGTGGGCCAAGGGCATCACCAGGGGGAGTTAACAGGAAGGCGCAGCCCAGCTGGACGGTGCCTCCTGCCCCCAGAGCACAGGGCAGGGGCTGGATGTTTTGCAAGCAGCAGGGCTGGCACCATAGGCGGGATGGGGCAGTGCCAAGGCTGGGGGGAAGCGACACTACCCCAGAGCTGTCATCGCTGTTACCTGGGTTTAGGCAGCATCCAGGGGTCCCCCGCAAGGTTGTGGGGCCCAGTGCCGAGGCAGAGCTGGAGCCAGGCCCCGACCCACAGTGCATGCAGGCTACACAGCCAGAGCAGGGAGGGAAACTGAGGCACAGAGTCAGGCTGTGACTTGCTCAAGGGCCAACACCGGGTCGGGAGAAGCGGGACCAGAACCCTGGTTTCCTGAGTCCCAGACCTGCTAGGCCTCACTGCCCCCCTCTCACAAGCCCAGTAACACCTAGTGCGCGTCCCACCCCTACCCTTGCCCGTCGAAGGGGTTAGAAGAGAGAGCAGCTGCCTGGGCCCAGGGCACCGAGGGTGAGATGTGCCCACTAGCGAGGGACAAGCCAGGATTTTGAAAGCATGAAATCGGGTCGTGCTGGCTCTAAGCGAGCGGCTGGTTTCATCCGAGCCAGGCGTACCCGGGAGGGCAGATAATACTACGGTGACACCCACCCCCCAGCGCTCAGGGCACGCAGTAGCAGCTCAGGGGGATCAGCCCAGGGCTGGGGGTGATGGGTGCAAGGGGATAGAGGTGGCTGGTGAGGACGAGCTCCCCTGGGGGGTGACGCTGGTGCCAGAAGCCATGAGGGAGCAAAGGAGGCCCCCCCCCATTGGGGGTACCACTCGGCTATCTCCCCCTAGGTGCAGCTACAAAACACCAGAACCTTTTTCTCCCCAACCAGAGATTGCCTGCCTGCCCCCCCAAACACCCCCCCAGGGCAGGGGCCAGCAGCCCCAAAGGAACGAGGATCATCTCATGCCCAGGCTGCAGGGGTCAGAAAGGTGCTACCCCTCCCTGTTCCTGCCCCCCTAGCACCAGGCTGGGGGCACCGCAGCCTCACCCCCAGCTCTGGCATTGCCCCAAGCATGGATGGCGAAGTTCACAAGCCTTAGTCCCTACCCAGCCAGTAGGGGCAGGGCGGGCACTGCCCCACCCCATGTCTTTCCCTTCGGGAGGCGCTTGCCAGGGCCAAGAACCCAGAGCCAGGCTGCTGTCAGTCAATAATTTATTTCTATCCAGACACAGGGAACGGAAATACACCAGAGTTTACAAAAATAGAAGGTGCAACAGACTAACCTGCAGCCCGGGCGGCAGGGCCCCTCTCCCTGCGCGGCCCCAGGGCAGGAGCGGGGCCCTGCCCAGGCTGGCGCACGGAGCGTTATTGCGTGTCGCGGGATCGCTGGAGGGCAGGGAACCGCAGCTGGGGCCTCGGGCACCGGCCTGCTGCTTGGGAGCCCCTGCCGACCCCCTGCCCCCGCTGGGTAGGGGAGCAGGCATTGCGTCCCGCTTGGCCAGCCCTGCTCACAGGCAGCCCACGGGCGAGTTCAGAGCACCTCTTTGACCTGTTCTACCGTGCCCCCCCCCAAGGCAGCAGTGGGGATAACGGATTGCAGACCAGGCCTGGGGAGAGGGGACAAGGCCGGTAAGGCTCTGCTACTTCCCATCCATATCCTGCCCCCCCAGGGCTAGCTGTCAGCTCACCGCACGAGCCAAGCCGGGGCTGAGGAGAGCTCAGGCCAAGGGCAGAAGCAGCCCCACATCCAGGGGAAAGCCCAACCCGTGGCCAGCAGGTGCCAGGGAGCAGCAACGCTATGCCCCCTCCCTGGGGCCGCTGAGACCCTGGGCAGGCAAAGCTGAATCTAGCACGAGCCTTGCCTGCAAGCCACGGGCAGCACCGCAAGCGCCTCCTGCTGGAGGAAGGGCAGAACTGCACCCGCCAGCTGCCCCATGCCAGGAGGAAGGTGCTGGGGCTGGTAGAGGCTGCTGAAATGAATTAGAGGGGGGGGGCTTTCCCTCTCCTTGGGGGGGCCTGCTGGCCCCGGGAGCCCAGCATACTCGCAGCCGGGGGGAGGGAGCTCTGCGCCCAGTCGCTCCTCTCCGGCACGCGGGGCAGTTTCCGGCCACAGCAGCCCAGAGACGAGGACCAGTGGCCCAAAGCTCGGCCCTGCCTCGAACCCAGGCTCTGGCACCAAACATGGCTCGTGGCCTCGTGCGGGTGAGGCTGGGGGCAGGCCCCGGGGACGTAGTGTGTGGGGAGAGGTGGCTGCAGAGCGGGGGGCTGGGACCCTAATGCAAACTAGTGTTAACAACTGCCCCCGCGACCCCAGCCGGGAGATTTCACCTAGGAATAAATTACACCGCGGGACAGGCCAAGAGAACCTTCTCCCTTCTGGGGAGAGCGGGGGGGGGACCAGTGCGGAGCACACACGGGGGGCGGGCAGGAGAGGGGACCCGCTGCCATCCCCAGGCTCGGGAAAACGGGACGGGGGTGTCACTGTTGCTAGGGGGGGAACTGTCTGCCCCCTCTAAGGCACCAAAGAGTCGAATCTTTTATTGCATATTGCAGGGCCCGGGCTGCCTCCCCCCACCCTCTGCCCTGTAGACAGGGCTGGTTGCAGACCCCAGCCCTAGACATGGGCTGAGCTGACAGGGCCCCTCAGCCAGCAGCCCCCCCACCCCAGTCAGAGGATCCATCCCCCGCTCTCCCGCCCGACAGGGCGGATAAAGATAAGGCACTTGGGTTTGCAACCGAGCCCGCCCGGCCCACTCGGCCACCGGGCTTCTCTGGAGCTCAGCTGAGCCCTCGGGCCAGCCAACAGCGGGGGGCACAAAGACCAAGGGGTGGGGGGCAGGGGACACCTTTGATCTTCAGCTCCCACAAGACGAGACGGGGGGGAAGGAGGGGGGCCTCTCCGGGCGGGTAACGACTAAGCGAAGATGTTGGTGACAAAGTCCAGGAAGCGCTTGGCGTACTGCTCGGGGTGGACGGTCGAGATCTCCGCGCCGGCCTGCAGGGGGCACAACAGCATCAGCGCCAACCAACCCCCGCCCCCTCCAACACCCCAGGGCAACCTTCCAACACTTGCCAAGAGCCTGCCCCACAGCTCTGACACCCCCTCCCTCGCCCGGTTTTCTGCTGGTCCACAGGCCAGAGGCCAGGCAGCCCGGCTGTGTTTAATGAGGCTAATTCAAGCGGGGCGTGCGCAGCTCCAGCTGCTGTCCTCCCTTCCCCGGTGGGCCCCCCATGTGGCCAGGCGGCTCCGTCCCCCCGCCCTGGACGCGAGCGGGACTCACCCCGTGCTTGACGGTCTTGGCGGCGTGCGCGGCCTTCTTCTTGGCGTCGTACTGCGTGAGGATGTCGATGAGGCCCATGAAGTACACCTCCGGCTGGGGCCCGCCTGGGGGAAAGGCCATACCCCGGCTTAACCCGGCTCCCAGACCTTCAACGGACCCTTCCCCGCCCACTAGCTCCCTGACCAGGGGTCCGGGCGCGGGCGCAGTGGATCCGCGGCCTGCCACTCTCGGCGAGCTCCACGGCCGGCCCCGTCCCTGAGGCTGCCGCAAAGGGCTGTGCGACCCACCGGCCACACAGGGCGCTCCGGGCCAGCGCCCATGGGTGGGGCCCTGTTTTTGAGGCGTTGGGGGGAAAATCCAGCCCCGAACGCGAGGGCCGGGGGCTCCCATCCTTTGAACACCTTTTGGGCCAGCCAGCGAGGAAGGAACAAAGCTACCACCCCCCCCCCGCCCCCCGGCGTGGCACTGCCAGCCCCACTCACCTTCCGCGCTCTTGATGGCGTACACGTCGACGTAGGGGTCAAACTCCCCGGGGCTCAGCGGCTTGTAGGAGTTCAGGTAGCCGCCGATCCCCTCGGGGGATGTCCCGTAGGAGCCCACAGCCATGACGTCTTCCCCCTCCTCTTCCTCCTCCTTCAGATCCTCGTCCTCCTCCTGCTCGGCCCGGAGCACGTCATGGATGCCCAACAGCAGGCTATAATCCATGATCTTCAGCTGGACCAGGAACTAGGGGTGCAGCGGGCAGGGGGTGAGCCGGGGCAGCAGTGAAAGGCTCCATTCCCACCCAGGGGGCTCCTCAGAAGCCACCGCTGCTCCCACTCAGGCCATGTTACCTAATGGTTAGAGCAGGGCCCTGCTTTGGCCCGCTCTAAGGGGCTGTTGCCCTGCCCCGATCTGCAGGGAGGGGAGACCCCCGACTGCACAGGGCCGCACCGCGCTCCAGGGAGAGGCGCTAGACATGGCCCACAACGCAGTTCTCTGGAGCTGTTGGGCCGCAGGGACGTTTGGGGACACCTCCCCCCCCCACAGCTGAGAATGTCAGCGGAGCCGCGAGGGACCTGCTACTGTGGGCGCGGGAGACCCAGCAGTGCCAGGGCCTGGGTGCCAGCCAGCGCCAACAGCCTGTGCCCCTGGCAAAGCAGCCCTGCCGCCCCTCCTTTGCGTGGCTCTCCCTGGAACGTATCGCCTGGCACAGGCAGGGCTCTGGGTTCTTGGCTGGGCAAGGAGGGGCTATTGCCCCAAGCGGCCAGCGAAGGGAAGGAGACATGGAGTGGGGCACCAAGCCTCCCAAGGCAGTGCCCTTCCTTCCCATGGCTGATACCCCCCAATCCCTCTGCCACAGGTTTCAGTCCCCCCCGAGGGGTCCGGCAGAGCCCGGTAGCCGGTTTTGGTTGCTGGACAAGCCGTGCTCGACAGGCTGCCCAGGGCGGGTCTGGGCCGATCGGCTCGGGGAGGACGAGCTGTTTCGGGAAGGTTAGACGCCCCCAAGCACCCTCCCGCAGGCGGTGCCCGCAACCGATCCCAGCTGCCACCTCGGCGTGGAGGTCAGCCGTGCCCGCGCCCCGCCCCACCAGGGGACAGAGGCACCTGCCCTACCTCCACATCCCTCTTCAGCTTCTCCATGAAGTCGCCCTTCTGCCCCTCGTCCACGTACACCTTCTGGCTCATGTGCAGGAAGTCCATGTCTTTCAGGGTGGGCAGCTCCTTGACCTGGAAGGAACCAGACACGGTTAGTGGTCCAAGGAGGAGGGGGTCCCCAGGCGGAAGCAGCCTCACACCTGTGGGGCCACGCCCCGAGGGACGACCTGCAGAGCAGCCCAGCTCACGGAGTCGCCCCGGGAAACCCCCTCGCTGCCCACGGCCCCTTTAACAAGAGGCCCTGTCAGACCTGGGGCTGCCCCTCCTGGGACGGTTCCGGGGCTCACGGGGTGACAGGGCCATGGCGCCCGTGCCCAAAGGCAGGAGAAACTGGCGACAACAGCCCGGCCGTCAGGGAGCCGCTCCCCCCAGAGGAAAGACTCAACAGGTGTCGGTGGCTGGCCCCTCACCCTGGCAGGATTCCCCCGGCCGCTGAGCCGAGAGCTCCAATCCAATCAACCCTCCCTCGCCATCATCTCGCGGCCCTCAAATCTCGTTAACTGGATGCTGACGCCACCCTCGGGCTTTAGGGCAGGCGAGGCCACTAACGAGATCAGGATTATCCGGCTAACTCGGGTCATTTCCCCCCCAAACGGGGCGAGGCGGCCGGCAGAGCCCCAGCTGCATCTCGCCGTGGCTTGTTTGGCGCCGCGGCTGGTTAGTTAAGGGCCTGGCATCAGCTCATCCCCTCTCCTGCCCGTGAACCGGCCTTGCTGCCCCTTCGCATCAGTGCCCCCAGAGCTAGCCGCAGCTGGAGAGCGCTGGCAAGGCGACCCCAGGGCCCGCAGCGCTCCGCACGGAGCCCACCGAGGCCTGTGCTGGGGGAGAGGGCTGTTGCCTTGGGCACCCCCTCCCCGGAGGGCAGCGTGCAGAGGGGTGGCCGTGCAGGGCTGAGAACCGCTCCCCCTGCCCGGTGCTTCGGTCCGGGATTTAACAGCGGCTGATTCCTCACCAGCTCGAGTTGCCTTTCGAAGGGGGCTGGGCCGCTCCCCGGCACGCTCTGTCCGGCCAGGGGATCCCAGCCTGAGCCCAGCCTGGCTCCCCCCACCGCCAGGGATGCCCCGTCAAACCCACTTGCTGGCCCGTCCCAGCAGTGGCACCACATCAGAGATCAGAGGCCCATCCTACACTCCAGCTCCCTGGGGTGGGGGGATAAGACAGCGGCTCCCCTCCCCACACCCTGAGGGGACTGAACCCACCTCTTCCCATGGAGTCAGCAGGTCCCAGTTAACCAAGATCCCCCTAAGTTGGGCACAGGACACCCCATAGCTTCCCGCTGCCCCCAGCCTGCTGCCCAGCCCCAGGGACCTCTGAGGGCAAACCCAAGCCCCTTCCCTAAACGGAAGCACAGGGCTGCATCCCCGACAGCTGCCACCCCCTGCACCTCGCTGCTCGCGCCGGCTCCCACTCGGCGTGGGGCGGCCCCACCAGGAGGCGGCTGTGTGAGCAGCGAGGTGGATCCCAGAAGGCTGGAGTCCCAGGGTAGTTGGCCCAACCTCCAGGCATGGAAAGCTGGCAGCTTCGCCCCAGGTCTGCCCCAGCGGGCAGGACCCGGATACCAAGCCAGCCCTCGAGGAGGGGCCTAGTTTTCAGATGCTTTGAGGAGCATCTGCAGAAAGGGAAGCAAGGCACCCCTACCACGGCGGCAGCCTGAGGACAGCCGACGGCCACGGGAGACGCCCGCCAGGCCTACCGGAGCAGCCTCCGATGGGGTCACCACCCCTGCCCATCCCACTGGGGGCAGCGACGCCCGTCAGTCAGGGACCCAGGCCCCCTGCTTGCTCTCCTGGAGGCCGGGCGCCGTCGCCTGCCAGAACAAGCTAGGAGAGATCCATGGGTCAGAGACCCCCCTCCCCCCACATCCTCAGCTACCTTCTCCTTGTCGCTGGCTTCTCGGGACACCAGGGAACCCTGCAAGAGAGGTACCCGCCCATTAGTCACAAGCCCCGCCCCCGGCCGCAGGAGGAGGAGTCAGATACACGCAGGAGTCCGTGGCGAGGGGCACAGAGCAGGCGGCCACAAGAAGCCACGGCACGAGGGAGAAGATAGCTGAGATTTAGGGGACTGTCACCTGATTGTTATGGACGGGAGCCAAGCAGCTAAACCCCCCGCACTGCCCTGAGCCCCCGGGTTAGTCCCAGGACCTCTGAGCCGCTTGGCTACGGGATCCGTCTGGCCCTAGCCACACAGCTGCTGCTGCTGGCCTCTCCAAGCAGCAACCCCCAGCACCTGGGACCATGCCGGGGTGGGGAGGGCATGAACAGGTCCAGGGTGGGTCGCAACCACCTGCCCTTTGTGGGGAAATGGGGCCCCTAAACTAGGTTACCACGTGGTGTGGAAAGTGACAAAAGCCACAGCTCCAATGCGGGCCTGTCCGGAGGGGTTTCCAGCCGCGTGCCGCACAGCCCCGGCCGGCCTGACCCCGATCCCCACCAGCCCGGGGGCGCCCTCTGGGGTCCTGAGGCGCGAGCGAAGCTCCTCGGCCAGGAAAGGCGCTCCAATCTGGAGGAGGGTCTCTATCGAACTGCTGCTGAAACCGGGGTTCAGGGCAGAGACCAATCGGGTGAAGCCGGGGCGATCGATCCCTCGGGGTGCAACGCTCTGGGCCGACCCCTGGTGACGCAGCCTCGCAGGGGGGCTCAGGAGGGCACAGAGAGACTAGACCGGCCGGCAGGACGATCAGCAGCTCGTGTGTCTGCAGGGACTGGGGTGCCCCCAGGAGCCTGGCTCAGGTGACTGCCCCGGCCCCGCCCACTGGCCCCGTTACCTTCAGGTCGTACTTCCTGTGCACGGCGAGCCGGTGGCTGAACACATTCCTCATGACCAGCATGTAGGTCTCCTCGCTGTCCACGCTGAGCCGGTACATCCCCAGGAACTGGGGCAGCAGGGTGAGCCCGTGACACTTCACCACGTACTGCAAGGAGACGGGGCCGCGTCAGACCGGCAGGGGCCAGGGCAGAACGCGAGGCGCCAGCCGGTCGGGCCTCTGGAGACCCCAGCCAGAAGAGGGGGGCAGTGATGTGCCCTAGCGGCCGCAGGTTGGTGGCAGCACTGGGATTAGAACTCGGCTCATTTCCTCCCAGCGGCAGGCAGGTTCGCTCTGGCGCCCCCAGGTGGCGAGGCAGGGACACCTCAGAGTGACACCGGCCGTACCTGGTGGTAGTGCGAAAGGAGGCTGTGCACATCAGCTACGTCTTCGCTGGAGATCTCCTTGATCACCAGCGTCCGGTCGTAGGACGTGAGGAAACGTCGGTCGCTCCCCTCACCTTCGTAGTGGGGCGGGCTGCGCGTCAGGGAGACCTGGGGGGCGGGAGCAGGCGTGAGAAGTGACCCCGGGCCATACCGGGGACACCTCACCCCGGGCCATTCCATCCTTTAATGGGGCAAATGGTGAGTTTCAGGAGCATCTGCTATCGGCGGCCTGCCTTACCAAGAGGCACCACCCCAGCGATATCAGAGACTCAGCTGGTCCCAACCCGCCTCTGGCCAAGAAGCAGGCGTCCCAAGGAAAGCTTTAAGGGGCGCAGGGTGGGTCTGCGTACGTCCCCCTCTATGCACACAGGGCCCTGGAACGCGAGGCCCAGGACACACATTCACCCTCCTGCCCCCACACACTATCGGTACCGAGGGAGCGGGCTACCCACCTGGTAGTCCTGGTCGTCAATCCCGAAGCGCTCGCGGAGGTTGCGGAAGACCTGCGGGCAGTACTCCTTGAACTTGAAGTGGCTGGGCAGGTTCTCCCTGGCGGGGCAAAGGGGAAGGGGGTCAGTGTTTAGAACCAGAGGGACCAGCTGGCCCCAGGAAGAGATCAGGAGCCTAGCACAGTCACAGCCGTAACCGTGTGATTCAGTCCAATACCACACGGCTCATGGGCACCTTAACCCGCCCCTGGCGTCGGGGACCCTCCTTGCTGGCAGTCGAAGCAGAAGGCAGAGGTTGGAGGACACCAGACAGAGCCAGGGATCCCCTCACAGGTGGGGACGCTGGCAGGGGGTCAGCAAGCAGGTGCAAGGCGGCTGGGGGGCGCTGATCCCTGGTTCTTGTGTCACAAGACGGGGGAAACAACACTTCCCTAGTCATTTTCTCCACCCGGGTCATGATTTTATAGACCTGCCTCCGTCGTCTCTTTTCTAAGAGAAACAGTCCCTGACTTTTTAATCTCTCCTCACATGGGAGCTGCTCCATCCCCTTAATCATTCTCTGCCCTTTTCCAATTCTCTGGCAGGGTGACGAGATCTGCGTGCAGTCTTCAAGGGGTGGGCAGAGCGTGGATTTCGATAGTGGCGTTAGGATATTTTCTGTCTGATTCTCTCTCCCTTTCCGAGTGGCTCCTAACGCGGTTCGCTTTTTGACAGCCGTGGCACACGGCGCAGGTGTTTTCAGAGAACCTGATCTCTGTCTGCAAGATCTAACAACAGGCTCTTCCACCGAGCGGAGAAAGAACAAGAGCCAGCGGCCGGAAGCCGAAGCTAGACAAAGGCGGCAGACGTTTAACAGGGAGGGGAATTACCTCATGGTGGAGCCTCCATCGTGGACCGTTTTTAACTCCTGACGGGCTGCGAGTCCAAACGATCTGCTGTAGGAATTAGCTCGGGGCACTTGACTAAGTGATCACAATGGAGCAGCGTGCACCACCTGCCTGGCCCCTGCTGTCAGACAGAGCTCCAGGAGCCAGCTCCTTGCCAGAGTGGCAGGGCTGTCCCCGCTGCCCCGCTCCGGGCAAGCGAGACCCACACGGGAGCTTTTAGGTCACGTTTGCTGTTGAGTCTTCGCCTGGGCCCAGGTACAGGGTGGTTAAGGCTGGCAGGCGAGAGGGGAGGGGCAGCAGGGGAGGGCACCGGCACAGCCAGAGCTCTGGGCGAGGGCTCCTAGCTCCAGGGCAGAGTGTTAGGCCTGGAAGGGGCTGGGGAAACGGCGGCTAATGCCGAGCACAGCAATGCCAAGGGGCTGCCACCACGAGGGCACCAGAGGCTGCGCCCAGCGCAGGGAGAGAAACTCAGGAGCCAGGCGCAGTGGGCGCGAGAGGTGAAAATGCTGCTCCTAGGCTGAGCAGAAGACACAAGGGGCGTGGGACGTAGGGATGGGCGGGGAGGCTCATCGGGGGCCGGCTAGAACCAGCCTGTATCAGTGGAAGACAATGGACGCCTCAGGAAATGAACTGTGACCCCAAACGGGACACCACGGGGTAGGATCGGAACTGGCCTTTCCGGGACACCGAGCTCTGACCTGGGACTGACAGCGAGCGAGCGGAGACGGGATCTTCGGCAGCTTGGCTGGGCGGAGCTCGGCAGAGCCCTCTTACCCTCTAGTCTCTCCGTTCCCCCCAGGGCTTCCCAGGCTGGGCTCCAGCTGCCTAATAAACCCTGCGCGGTTTTGAAAACAGCTGCCTGGTGTCAGTGCGTCAACAGGGGGAAAGTCTCGGCCCAGGAGCCGATCTCGGCCCTTGAGGAAGGGCGAGACCCCGTCGGGGAGCGGCCTGGCTCACTGAGGGCTTCCTCCAAGGGACTGTTTAAAAGCCGCGGCACGGCATGGATCCCGTGGCCCCGCGACGCCCCTGCACCCAGGTTGGAAATCTGGGGAACCCAAACAAAGCTGCCCAAACTGGAGGACACATCAGCTCCTGCGAGAAGAGCCCGGAGAGCGTTAGTGAGCTCTAACAGGGAGGGGGCTGACTCAAAGTTCGGCGGGTGACGCCAGGAGGGCGGCACAGAAGCAATCAGAGAAATGCAGGACCCCGAAAGGTCGTCTAGTCCAGTGCCCCGCACCGAGGCAGGACTCTGTCGCCTGGGAGGACGCCGACCCCGCTTTCTCATGAGCTAGTCGGTCTGATCTCCGGTGCACTAGGGTGTAATGTACCAGATCCAACCTCAGCCATTTCGATACCAGCCAGCGAGCTGTGCGCGCGCACACGCCCCCCTCCCCGCAAACTCCGTGGGGGCGGCAGCCTCCTGCCGCGACTCACCTGTTGAAGAGATGATTGTTCACTTTGATTTTAGAGTTGGCTTTAAAGTCATCGGGTAGCAGCATCACCGGCAGGGGAACCTGGCTGAGTTCATTGATCTGGCAAGGGAACACAGGACAAGCGGGTTACTCCCCGCCCCGCGCGCAGGTTTGGAGCGTCAGCAGGCGGCGTTCAACCCCCAGGCGCGCTCAGACCTGCCGCTGGGTATCCTGCCAACCTCGCCCAGGCGCACAGAGCCAACGCCACACGGAACAGCTTCCATTCCTCTAACAGCGTGGCAGGGTAGGGCAGTGTTCCCAGCAAGTCCCTGCCGAGCCAGCTAGGATGGCCAAAAAAAAAACCAGCAAGTGTCAGGCAACCCGCGAGCGCCCCCTACTGGATGGGGTAATAAACAGCCAGGCCATTGGAACGGGGCGACAGGAGCCCAGGGGAACAATGTATAAAGAGCCAATTTAAGTTGGCGCTCGAGGGAGCTCTGGGAACGGGCTGTGGATTAACACGGAGGGGGCTCGCCCACCGCTTGGCATGGTGGTGCCAAGCACGACAGAGGAAAGCAGCAGCTGGGACAAGCCAGGCTCCGGCCTGTAGCCGCTCAGACTCCACCCCAAAGCCCAGGCACAGGGAGCAGACGCCGATCAAGCCTGTGGGAGGAGCGGGCTGGCTGGGAGGGCGGGCGTGAGGTGGGAGCGCCCGTTTTAGCCCAGCACAAGGGGAGATGCTGCAACCGCGTGAGTTCTGGGGCGGGGCCGTCACCGCCCCGCCCGGCTTTGCCCTACAGACTCCGTGCGGACAGTCCCCAAAGCTGCGCAGCGCCGTTTGGGGGCTCTGCCATCAGCTGCTAGAAGGTAACCAAGCTCCCGCAGAGTCACTGGGAGGCCATGTGGGTAGCGCGCCAGGCCTCAGAGACCCCCGTTCATATCCCAGCTCTACTACCTTGGGCAAGGTCCCATCCCCGTCCCGTGCCTCGGTTCCCCCTAAATGGTACGTCCCTCTCTGTGAAGTGCTTGCAAGCCAGGGGTGAAGGACACCGTACAAGAGTTATTAACGGCCACTTGAGTCCCCTTAAGCGCCTAGCAGACATTGCCCTGGGGAGTCAAAACAGAACCGCGCCCTGTACCGCTCACGGACCCGCTCCTGAGAGGGGAACCGTCCGTCGCGAGGGCCCTCGACACGAAGAGCCCCGGCGTTAACAGACACAAAGCGACGGCACGCGGTGGGGTCCCGGCAGCTTGACACAACACTGCAAGTACATGCGCACGGGAGCCCACGCGAGAGAACTCCGCGAGCCGCCAGACATTCGAGCCACCGGTTCGAAAACCTGCTCCGTTTCTTACCCAGGCATGTGATTTTTTTTAAGCCGGGGCACAAATTAAACACACCAAACAGCAGGGAGCCGACGAAGCCAAGGCACCACCCGGGACGGCCAGCCAGGGAGGGAGCAGCTGGCCAGGCTGGGGTTAAGGGACCACCACACTCCATGCTCCGAGGCCCACGTACCATCAGCCTGCTACACTGGGACGTCCAGGTTGTTCTGGGGCTGGTTAAGCAGGACACAGAGCTCTGGCTTTCTAGGGGGCTGGACTGGAGTGTCCCTTACAGCCCCTGGAATCAGCAGGCAGGTCCCTTGGCTTCTGGTCTCAGCCGGCGGCTAAGGGGTGGCCCTGGTACAGCGCACCCGAGAGAAATGTGGGTTGAGACACTGATCCCACAGTGTAGACGCCTGCTCCAGGTCCCACTTGGCACCGTGGGGCTGGGCCGTTCTCCCCCTTTCAGCTTGCCGCTGCGCGACAATGCTGCGCCCCACCTCGGACCCGGGTCACGAGGGGCTTTTCCCGTTCGGGATCTCACTAGCTCTTGCCTGCCAGGGTCCCTCAGGCGGGCCAGTCGCCGTCAGGCAGGGGGGCGGAGGTGCTCACACGCCAGAGCGAGGAATGCGGTACACATGCTTGGAAAGGCGCAGGCCACCCCTTCTAAACCCACAGGGCTCCCTGGGATGGGGTCTGAGCAGAGGACTGGGATGCCAGCAGCGCCTGGGAGCCTCACGTTCCCTGTCTGCAGGCTAGAATAATCCTGCCCTCGTTCCCAGGGAGCCTTGTGCTGTGACCTGGTTACCGAGCACCACGGCTGTAGCCCTAGCGATCAGGACTATTTAAGGAGCGCAGCCGACGGGAGCTGTGGGGGCACAAACTGGTGTTCAGCAGGAAACTCCACAAAGTTCACACCTCCACCCACAGGGTCAGATCTCCCTAACTCCTGCAGAACTGGGACACCACCACCCCCACCCCGATCAGACCCTCTGCCTCAGATGAAGGCTGGGGAAAGGGGCAGCTTCTGCAGAACTCACATTGTGACTCATGCTAGGGTGGGCGGGGAAGCAGAGGGAGAGGAGATGCCCAGCCCAGGAGGAGGGAATAGTGTGGGGTGTCTCACCTGGTGGGGGATACCCCAGCTCAGAGAGACAGTGAGGTCCTAGGCTGGAGGGAGTCAGAGGGCCCCGAGTGTCCTGGTCTCACCAGGTGCTGAACCCCACAACTCACTCCCAGGAGGCAGACAGGGGTGAGGGAGAATCACAAACTCTCAGGCTGGGGGGGGGGGTGTCCCAGGGGCCCCACCCTCATCCAGGGCTAGACACCCAAGCTGCAGTGACATCAAAGGGGCTCAGGGTCAGAGGGTCCTGGGCCAGGATCGGGGCACCCCAGAGAATAATAAGGGCCTCGATCAAGGGGCCCTGGGGGACACCTGGTGCTGGACACCCCAGCCCAGGAGAGCAATGAAGTCATGGGGGGGGGCCTGTGGGGGCCCAGCCCAGGATCAGGGGGCCCCAGAGGGCTGTGAGGTCCAGGAGCCCACCCCCACCTGGTGCTTGATGCCCCAAACCAGCAGAACAGTGAGGTCTCAAGGGGCCCCAGACCAGGATCGGGGGTCCCAGGATCAGAGAGGGAACAGGGCCGGGGACCCCAGAGGGACCAGGATCAAGGGCTCCCGGGGCAGTTGGGGGGCCAGGAAGGGGAATCTCAACGTGGGGCAGAGGGGGACCGGGAGCTCCTGGGGGGGAAATGGGGGCCAGGATGGGGGACTCCCGAGGTGGAGCAGCGGGGGGCCGGGACCTGGAGCTCCCGGGGGGGGGCGACGCGCAGTGGCGGCCAGGATTGGGAGCGCCAGGATTGGGGATCCGGGGGGACGACCGGGAGCTCTCGGGGGGGCAGAGGGGGACCGGGATCGGGGGTTCCAGGGAGGGGACCGGGAGCTTGCGGGGGAGTTCCTGGGGGGGCAGCGAGGGGCCGGGATCGGGAGTTCCGGGAGCTCGTGGGGGCCGGGGTTCCGGGAGATTCCGGGAGCTCCCGGGGGCAGTAGGGGCCGAGGTTCCGGGAGCTCCCGGGGGCAGTGGGGTTCCGGGATCGGGGTTCCGGGAGCTCCCGGGGGGGCAGCGAGGGGCCGAGATCGGGGGGTTCCAGGGGGTTCCGGGAGCTCCCGGGGGGCAGTGGGGGGCCGGCCCCGCCCTCACCTGGTGCTGGACGCCCCAGCCCAACACGCCCAGCAGCGGGTCCGCCGCCCGCGGCACCTTGACGCGCTGGGGCACGAAGCGCTTCCGCTTGGTCTTGGTGCGCGGCGCGGCGGGCCCGGCGGAGGCGGCCATGTCCCTGCTCGGCCCGCGCGGCCGCGCTTCCGCCTTCTGCCCCCGGCGCCGGAAGCGGGGCCCAGCTGACTCCCCCGTCACGTGATGGGGGCAAGCGCCGGCCAGTTTGCGCCTGCGCCCCACGGCCCCACTCCCCCCCCTAGCGCGGGGGGGCAAAGGTCACGAGCATGCGCAGGCCAGGTTCTAGGGGTCGTGACCCCATCTGGGGGCAGAGGTCATGCTAGACCACGTGTGACGCGTGGGTCAGGCCCCCGCCCGTCCGGGGGGGAGCCGGGCCCGGGCCGGGCACAAGGGTCCGGGGGAGTCAGGCCAGGGGAGCTGGGCAGGGATCGGGCAGGCCGGGGGAGCTGGGGTGGGTGAGCCAGGCTGGGCAGGGGCCGGGACAGGATAGGGCCCAGGGCACGGGGCAGGCTGCGGGAGCCGGCCCAGGGGAGCCAGGCTGGGCAGGGGCCGGGGGAGCTGGGCTGGGTAGGGCACAGGGCACCGGGGCAGGCTGCGGGAGCCGGCCCGGGGCAGCCAGGCTGGGCAGGGGCCGGGGGAGCTGGGCTGGGTAGGGCACAGGGCACCGGGGCAGGCTGCGGGAGCCGGCCCGGGGCAGCCAGGCTGGGCAGGGGCCGGGGCAGACTGGGTCAGGGGTGCACACAATGAGCAGGGCGGGGGGGGCGTCGCTGTAGAGCAGGAGCTGAGCGCATTCAAACAACCCGTGTTTTCACCCAGCCCCGTGTACGCTGTGGGCGAGGCCCGCCGGCCAGACCTACAAGATGGGGGGGGGGGGGGGGATCCTGGACAGCAGCGTTTCGGGGTCATCCTGGACACACGACTCCCCCAGCTCCCAGGGCGATGTGGCGGCAGAAAGAGCTAGTCAGCAGGGTGGGGATTTTCTCTCTGTCTGCATCAGGGAGAGCGACCGCTGCTGGAGACTGCGGCCAGACCTGGGATCCCCATTTTAAAAAGGATGTTGGATAGTTGTCGAGGGTGCAGAAAAGAGCCACAAAACTGATTTGCAGGCTGGAGAAAATGCCACACAGTGAGAGACGCTCCGTCCGTTTCACTTATCAGAAAGGAGATTGAGAGGGGACCCGATTAGAGCATCTCAAGTATCTTCACTGGGAGAAAACCCCGGGTCCTGCAGGGCTCTTTGCCCTAGCAGAGAAAGGCAGGACGAGAACCGATGGTTGGAAACTGAAGCCAGAGGAAATCACATTAAAAATGACACACGTTTAACTGGATGGGTGTTTAACCATTGGAACCACCTCCCAAGTGGTGGATTTTCCATCTCTTGGTGTCCCCAGATCCAGGCTGGAGGCTTGTCCGGAAGATGTTTTAGTCAAACACAAGTTCTTGAGCTCAATGCAGGGGTAACTGGATGAAGTTAAATGACTTGTGTTACACAGGAGGGCCAAATGGTCCCTAAGCTCGTTGATCTGTGACCCCACTCAGGCAGAGTAGTAGGTAAAGGCCATGATCCTAGGGGGCACCTGCTGCAAAAACAAGAGCTAAAGATCACAACTTCATTCCCCTCTTGTGCCCCAAGAGAGGGAGAAAGTTCAGCCTCCAGGGCTAGCAGCTCTTGGGCCCACAAGCCACCTGTATGTGTGTAAAGAGAACAGGAGTACTTATGGCACCTTAGAGACTAACAAATTTATTAGAGCATAAGCTTTCGTGGGCTACTGCCCACTTCTTCGGATGCATATCCCACGAAAGCTTATGCTCTAATAAATTTGTTAGTCTCTAAGGTGCCACAAGTACTCCTGTACTTTTTGCGGATACAGACTAACACAGCTGCTACTCTGAAACCTGTATGTGTGTGTGTGTGTCACAAGGGCACAACCCCTCCTGAGACCTGGCCTGAGAGCTCCCACATATTAGATGGGAGCTGAGGCAGGTCACATACCCCCAGCTGGGCTGGATCAGAGCCAAGAGGTTCCTGGTCTCATTCCCGCTCCCGGACATCCCCCGGCCACCCAGCACAGCATCATGCCCCAAGGGGCAGCCCTCCCACCACCACCCGTTCACTGCATCCCTGCCCTCAGCTTCCCCTTCATCCCTCCTCTGCGGCAAACTGGGCTTGGGGTTCTCTTGGGCACATCCACCTCCGTGCACAGCCACGGCCCTGCGTGGGGATCAGAAACCGGAGCTCAGGGATGGTTCTGTGGGCTGGTCGTGGGCAGGCACACATGGGCTGTGGGTTGGCATCGCTCCCAGGGCTAGTGGCACAAAACTGGCAGGAGGGGTCGTGCTCAGAGCCAGGCTAATGGCTCTTCTACAGCACGCAAGGGTTGCTCCTGCCCTGGGAGGCTGCGGCTGGCTCTGGGGTTCTTTGATGTACAAAGAATGGTGGGCTGGGTGGGGCCAGTCGAGGGGCAGGAGGTCAGGTCTGTCCTAGCTTTGGCCTGCCAAGGGTTGGCTTTTCTGGGCATCAGGTTTCTTCCCCCCCACCATACCGCCTTCAGGAGAAAGCTTTCATGCCCAACGCTAGGATGTGTGCGTGGGGGTAGAGATGTTCTATTTCCCTATTCTTCAGTCCTCAAAAATCCTCTGCCCTGCTAGCTCCCATCTCCCAGGTCAAGGCAGGAGAACAGGCCCATGGGCTAGCAAAGGTTATTCCCATCCCCCTCCCATGTAGGAGCCCCCGTTGTGGACCATGCCGCTGTGCAAGGTGCTGCACAAACATGAGACCAAAGGACGTTGCCTACCCACAAGAGTTTCTTGCTCCTGTCCCATGCCCGCTGCTCCCCCCGCTCCCCAGACACCAGGGCGCTCGCTCATTCTCATCTCTTTATTGATTTTCTTAAATAAACACTTTTTACTCCAACATGCAACATTTTGGTGTGATGTGAGCAGAGGGGGAGTGGGCGGGGCCTGCGTGTTCCCACCTTGCAGGAGCGGGGCAGAGTGACCCCGACGTTGGGCCGAGGGTCCCCCCGGCCCGCTCTGCTCTGGGCGTAGTGGCCGTGGCGAGGGGAGAAGAGGGGACACACACACACGCAAGCTAGAGGCGGCCGCCCGCCGGCCCAGGAAAAAAAAGACACCGAGGTGGGTTTAGCAGCTTCGGTTTGTCCAGAACAGCGCCGTGCAGGACACCCAGCCCCCATAGGCTAAGCTGTTTAATGGGCATTGGGGGGGAGGGGCAAAGCCCCCAGGCAGATTTCACAACCATGGCAGTGTCCCCCCATTTTCTAGCACAGCGCCTCTGCCCCCAAAACCCCCCTACCTGCTAGCTCTGAGGGGAGCCCACCTTGAGCTGGAAGGCACCCAGAGGAGACGATCAGGGCGCACCCCCCCCCCGGGATCAGTAGCCTGGGGAGCGAGGCTAAGGAGTAGGCAGGTTCCAGGAGCAGGAAGGGGCCCAGCTCAGACAGCGCCATGGGGGTGGGACTCATCCTGGGGGCAGGATGCAGAGTGCAGCCCCGAGCGCCAGCACAGGTACCTCTGCCCTGCCCAGGAGCAACCCCCCTCTGGGCACGAGAGCTGGAGCTCCCCAGCATCTCTGCTGAGCCGACCGTCCACTGGTTGTGCTGGGGTCACGGGCTCTCCAGGGGTTAGTCTGACGCTGGGCGAGGCCGGGCACTCAGCCTGGGGCGAGCAGCTGTCTCCCCAGCATGGCTATGGGTGGAAGGGACAGACGGCCACTCGGCAGCCGCTGCAGCCCCAAGTCCAGATGCCAGGCAGGGCTGGGGCAGTGCTGGCAGCTGGGGGAGCTTGGGGGGGGACAGAGGGAAGAGCCCGAGGCACTGACCTGCCTGCGCTGCAGGGCCCCTTCCACCCCAGCGGGACGGCAGGCTGGGAACCAGGGGGCCGCTCCCCCCTTGAGATGAGAAGCAGGCTCCCAGGGCCTGGCAAGGCGGCCCTGCTGCTGGTTACACGTGGGGCGCCCCCGGCCGGGGACACCTGTGCCCCAGCAGGTCCCGATCTAGCAGGGGGAAGGGCAGCGCCTGGGGGATGCCACGGGCTCTGGGAGCCCAGGGCTGGGAGGCGGATGAGGGGGCGTGCGGTGAAATGGCTAATACCCCCCTCTCCGCGGGGTGCAGAGGGGCTGGGCCTGGGTTCGATGCCGGACATTCCTTGTGACGGCTGCTTAAGGCATTTTAAAATCAAGGTGGGTCGGGCCGGGCCGGACCGCCAGCCCCAGGCAGGCCGGGCCCGGACCCGACGGGCAAGCTGTGACCTCAAGGAGCTTGCAAGGACAGAGAGAGCGCGAGACAGCGAGCGCAGCAGCTGGGGAACGACACAGGAGACGAGAGAGCAGGACAGGCAGACGCGCGGACGGACAGACGGGGGTTAGTAGAGAGGCCCCGGGAAGTCAGAGAGCAGCATGCTGAACAGAGGCCTCCAGCCCGGTTAGAAACTACAAGAGAAGAGGGGATGGGGTGAGATCTCAGGCCGCCCCGGACAGCAGGGACCTGCCCCGGGCCGAGCCTGGCTCACCTGCCAGTGCTGTGCCGGGCAGGGGTCCCGCCCCGCCAGCTAACGGGGTGCTGGGGAAGGCCGGCTTGACCTGGGGGTACGAGGAAGAGGGGCAACCCCCCAGCAGTTTTCATGGTAGGAGCCCCAGGGCGACACACAATGGGGGAGGGTTAGTGCGGGAGACAGGAGGGGAAGGCACCTGGGGGTGCAGGCACAACATCGGGGGGCTGGCGGGGCAGTGCCAGTGTGACACTGGGGGGCTGTGGGAAGGTGTTGCACGCGATACTGAAAGGCTTTGGGGGGCAGCGACAGTGCTATGGCAGGGGACGGGGGCCAGGTGCAATGGGGGGGGGGTTCCCCTGGCAGGGCCGGCTCCAGGGTTTTGGCCGCCCCAAGCAGCCAAAAAAAAAAAAAAAAAAGCGCGATCGCGATCACAATCACGATCTGCAGCGGCAATTCAGCGGAAGGTCCTTCGCTCCGAGCCGGCGTGAGGGACCGTCCGCCGAAGTGCTGGATGTGCCGCCCCAAGCACCTGCTTGACAAGCTGGTGCCTGGAGCCGGCCCTGTCCCTTGGGGAGGATGCAGACAGCAGGGAGTACCTAACGGGGGTAGGGGCAGAGGCCTGTGGGCCGGTACCCAGCTGGGCGGGGGTGCAGGGGCAGAGGCCCATGGGGCAGGGTGGTACCAGGCGGGAGGGGGGCAGGGGTCCGTGGGGCAGGGCAGTACCCAGCAGGGCAGGGCAGAGGATGCAGGGGCAGAGGCCCGTGGGGCAGGGCGGTACCCAGCAGGGCAGGGCAGGGCAGAGGATGCAGGGGCAGAGGCCCGTGGGGCAGGGCGGTACCCAGCAGGGCAGGGCAGGGCAGAGCGGTACCCAGCAGGGCAGGGCAGGGCAGAGGATGCAGGGGCAGAGGCCCGTGGGGCAGGGTGGTACCAGGCGGGAGGGGGGCAGGGGTCCGTGGGGCAGGGCAGTACCCAGCAGGGCAGGGCAGAGGATGCAGGGGCAGAGGCCCGTGGGGCAGGGCGGTACCCAGCAGGGCAGGGCACTCACCATCTGCGCTATTAGCTGGCTGCTGTCTCCTGGTGGAGGGGGAACAGCTTAGCTTGTTCGTCAGCCTGGCAGCTGCAGGGCAGCTCACTTCTGCGGGCAGAGAGAGGGCTTAGCTCTGCCCTCAGCTGTGCCCCGGGAGGCCCCTTCCCACCCTCCCCCCAGTGCCAACCCCCTCCCCAGGCCAGGGCCTGGCTGCTCCAACCCCGGGGCAGACAGCCTGAACCCAGGGCTGTCTGGGGCGTGGACGACGCCCTCCCTGTGATGCCCCTTGGCTGGCGGATGCCCGGTTCCAACCCTGCCCTGTGGGTTGCTGGCCACTCCCTGTGCCACATCCCAGCCCCCCCGCGGGGGCTCCCGGCCTCACCTGTTATCGTTGATGTCTGTGGCGTTCCCTGCAGCCCGGCAGACATGGAAAGGAAAGTGCAGTGTCAGGGGGAGGCCCGGCCCCCCATCATCCTGGCAGCATAGAGGGGTCCCCGGAGGGTAGGAGCCCTGGGGTGCTCTCCCAGGACAGGCCCTGGCTATCAGGGGATCTCTGATGGGCTGCAAGTTCTGGTCCCCAGCAGGGCCCCGGCCACCCCAGCAGATGGCCACCTCCGGCCCCGGCCCTCCCCAGCCTCAGCCGCCCGCTCCCCAGCAGCCTCCACCCAGCCGCTCGGCCCAGCTGAAGCCGACGCATCCAAAGGCTCCAAACTCCCGCCCTCCCCCCCCCGTCAGGATTGCCCTTCTCCCCCCCCGCGGTGCCCCCCACCCAGGCTGGGCCCCTCTCACCGTTATCCACGCTCAGCTTCTGGTAAGGCGCCAGGGGGCCGCTGGAGGAGCCCGTGCCGCTGCTGGACGAGGAGTTGGCAAAACTGAGCAAGGGGAGACCCAGACAGACGGAGCTGTCAGAACCGCAGCACGGACAGCCGCTCCACATGCCAGGGGTGATGAATGGGGGATCCCTGCCCCAAGAGCTGGTAGTGCCCCCCCCCACTGCAGGGGGAGGGGGGCACGTGTGGCAGCCCCCATCGGGGGTTCCCCGTTCCCCCCCATCCCCGACACTCACTAGGCGTCTGGGGCGGAGCCCTGCCCGTAGGCTGCCTGGTAGTTCTGGAAGAGGCTGTTGGTGTAGCTGACGCAGTCGGAGTTGCGGGCGCCATAGGGGTTGGTGGGCGAGGCCGGGTAGTGCCCCGGCCGCACCGGCTTGGCTGAAAGGGAGAAACCTCCATTGAATCACGGCCCCTGGGAACCCCCCAGTGCAGACGTGGCAGTGAGGCGGGCCGGCGGGGGGGAGCACATGGCCCCCAGAGAACGGGGGGGTGGGTTTACGCCCTAGGCTCAGGCCATGCTGGCTTGAGGGTCCGGCAGTGTCCACCCCTCATGCCCTCCCCTACCCACAGGACCACGCCCTATGGAGAAGGCCAATGCCCTAGGAGTCGCCAAGCCCTGCCCCCCATGTGCGTGGAGGGGGGGGGTCTGCAGCCCTGACGCTGGCAGCGCCCACTCCTGTGGGAAAGGGACCCCACTGCCCCCGGGCGGGCGCTCACCGATCTGCGCCGAGTGGGCGCGCTTGCTGGAGTTCTTGTAGCGCACGGCCTCCTTGATGCGGTCCACCTCCTGCTGGTAGCGCCGCTTGTCCTTCATGGCCCCCTCCTTGGCCTCCCTCAGTGCACCCTCCAGGGCCTTAACTCTCTCAGCCGTAGCCCGAAGCCGCTTCTCCAGCTTTGGAAGCTCACAGCGCAGATCTGCATTGTCACGAACCAGCTGGGGGCGCCGGAGAGACAAGGGGGTGTCGGCGGAGGCGAGACGAGACCCCCCTGAGCCCTACCCCCCCCCCCCCCGGGAAGCAGCCGGCTCCCACCCCGCCCTATGCAGGGAGCCGCGGCACACCTCACCTCGTCTCCTGCCCCACCCCCACCCCCGGGCCAGTGGCCTGCTTCAGGGAAAGGAGCCAGCACCCCCACCCCCCCAGCAGTGGGCTAAGGGGTCACCTGCCCTGGGGGGAGACCCCCACCCCATCGGTTTGGGGCTGGGGGGTTTGCAGCCCCTCTCGCTCCATCTCTGGGATGTGCTCATGCACCCCCTGCTCCCAGGTCTGAAGCCCCCTAAGCTCTCAGTCTCAGCGCCCCCCTGTGGCAGGCAGTTCCACAGATCAATTCATCCCGTGCTACATCACTTGCACCGGGGAGTGATGGGGAACCGGGATTCCCACGCAGAGGGCAGCTGACAGGGCAGTGGTGGGAGCCGTGACCAGTGGCCCTAGGGAGGGGGCCTTGTAGAGGGCCGGGGGCTCCAGCAACCTGCCCTCCTTCTCTCGGCCCTGCTAGCGTGTTGAGGTCGGGACGCTTTCGGCAAGGGAGGCCAGCATGGGGAAGGGCAGGTGGTCATGCCCCCTGTCTAGGGGCACGGGGCGCCTCCCCATTGGCGCTCTCTCTCTCCTGTGCCCATGGAGACTTGGCCAAATTCATGCCCCTTTCCTTGCCCCCACCCCCATGTGGAGCCAGGCTCGAGGCTGCATGGCGCAGGGCACACGTTGGCTGAAAAGCTGGAGAGCCGCAGGGCAGCTGGGGGGCAGGTACCTACTGCCTCCAGGCCGACCGCCCCCCCCCCCACAGCTCTGCCAGGCACAAGCCCCCAGCAGGCCGTGCCACCAGGCGTGTGGCATGCAGGCAGCAGCGGTGGCGGGAGAGCAGAAGCCGAGCGCGTGGCAGAGGGGAGCGTGGAAGCGGGAGGCAAGCTGCGGCAGGATGGAGGGGGACGGTCGCTGTCTGGCACAGCTGCCACGGGCCAGGGGCGGGCAAGAAAATGTTTGAGATCACGCAGCAGAGAACAGAAGAACGGCCAGACGGGGTCAGACCAAAGGTCCATCTAGCCCAGTGTCCTGTCTGCCGACAGCGGCCAATGCCAGGTGCCCCAGAGGAAACGAACGGAACAGGGAATCATCAAGTGATCCATCCCCTGGCACCTATTCCCAGCTGCTGGCAAACACAGGCTAGGGACACCATCCCTGATCATCCTGGTTAATAGCCATGGATGGACCTATCCTCCATGATCTTATCTAGTTCTTCTTTGATCCCTGTTATAGTCTTGGCCTTCATAACATCCTCTGGCGAGGAGTTCCACAGGTTGGCTGTGTGTTGTGTGAAGATATACTTCTTTTTCTTTGTTTTAAACCTGCTGCCTATTAATTTCATTTGATGACCCCTAAATCTTGTGTTTATGGGCAGGAGTAAATAACACTTCCTTATTTACTTTCTCCACAGCAGTCATGATTTTATAGACCTGTCATATCTCCCCTTACCCGTCTCTTTTCCAAGCTGAAAAGTCCCAGTCTTATTAATCTCTCCTCATACGGCAGCTGTTCCATCCCCCTAGCCATTTTTGTTGCCCTTTTCTGAACCTTTTCCAATTCCAATAGATCTGTTTTGAGATGGGGCGACCACATCTGCACGCAGTATTCAAGATGTGGGCGTACCATGGATTTATATAGAGGCAACAGGATATTTTCTGTCTTATTCTCTATCCCTTTCCTAATGATTCCCAACATTCTGTTCACTTTTTTGATGCCGCTGCACATTGAGTGGATGTTTTCAGAGAACTATCCACAGTGACTCCCAGATCACTTTCTTGAGTGGTAACCGCTAATTTCGATCCCATCATTGTATATGCATAGTTGGGATTACTTTGCATTTATCAACACTGAATTTCATCCTCCATTTTGTCGCCCAGTCACCCTGTTTTGTGAGATCCTTTTGTAGCTCTTCGCAGTCTGCCTGGGACTTAACTATCTTGGGTAGTTTTGGATCAACTGCAAATGTTCCCACCTCACTGTTTACCCCTTTCTCCAGATCACTTATGAATATGTTAAACAGGACTGGGCCCAGAACAGACCCCTGGCGGACACCACTGTTTACCTCTCTCCATTCTGAGGGCCCAGCCCGGCCTGCCTGAGGGGTGCCCATGGGGAGGTGGGCACAGACCCTCCCTATCCTGCAGGGCCCATCCCGGGTGCTGCCCAAGCCCCCTGCCTCCCAGGGAAGACGGAGAAAGGAGCACTTAGGGATGCGGCCAGGGGACGGAAAGTGCCCAGGCTCTTGCCGGGCACTGTCCCTGGCACGGAGAGACTGTCCCGACTGCGGCTGGGGGGAAGGGAGGAAGGTGCCACGTCTGAACCCTCGAGTGAGCTCTGCAAACATTTCCTGCCCGGCCCAGCCCTGCCTGCCCGGTGAGGGAGCAGGCTGGGGGGGTGGGGGTACGGTACCTTGGAGACCCAGAGATCCAGCTAGGGAAAGGCAGTGAAAGGGGACACAGAGCAGTGACTCAACACAGCGCGGCACCTGGGGGCAGCCCCGCACCCCATCTGCCTCCCACGGGCCCCAGGGCATCGGCCCGGGCGCCCAGCAGCAACGGGCAGGAGACTGGGGAGGGCTCCATGGGCAGGGCCAGAGCTCGGGGCAGGGGAAGCAGCCAGGTTATTCCCAGCCTGGGCACGTGGCTGCACCCCCTCCCCCATGGCGCTGTGCTACCCCCCCAGGGACTCAGCCCGCCGGGGGCACAGGGGACCAGGAAGGCGGCAGCAGCCTGACACCCTCTCCGCCATGACGGGGAGATACACCCCCCCTAGCGCAGGGATGCGGGGGGACGGGGCGCCAAGGCACCACGGAAGGGGGAGCTGGAGAGACATCGAGAATGGATGGAGACGGGCACAAGTTGGGGGGGGGCAAAGGAGGGGGCTAGGCAGGGCCAGATGGGGTGCGGGGGAGGGAGAGGCCTAGGTGGGGACTGACAGGGATGGGGGTCAAGGCAGAGCTGGGGGGAGGGGGGGGAAAGGCACGGCCAAAGCCCACATTCGTACTCCCCGCTCTGGGAGCTGGGCATGCACTCCCCAGGATCCGTCCCCGTGCACCCCAGTGCCAGCCGGCCCAGACAGCCCCCCTGCCTCCCCACCACTGGGGAGGGGCCACTCATAGGGGAGCATTGCCTGATCTCCCCCGCGGGGTGCCCCCTCCGGGAGCAGCTCCTCCACCCCGGAGCAGGGGAGGCGGGAGGAGCAGACTCAGCGCCCGGTGCCCAATGCACGACAGGTGGTGATGAGTCTGGCGTTCTCAGCCCAGGCGCTGTGGTGATGGTCGCTCTAAGGCCCCAGGGTTGGGGGTGCCCCAGAGGAGATGGCTGCAGATGGCACTAGCTGGGGTCAGACCCAGCCAGGGGCTGGTGAGGTCAGGGCACTGGCAGCATTGTTGGGGGGGGTGGCATGGATGGGGGGGCGTCAGCCCAAACTGGACAGCAGGGCGGGGGGCTCCAGGCTCAGGATGGGCATGGAGGTTCGTGAGCAGTGCACAACACACATGGATCAGAAAATAAAAACAGACGATGCCAATGGGGGGTGGGGTCCTGTGACCTCCCTCCAGCCCCCCAATGGGCCCGCCCAGTGCCAGGCAGCAGCATAGTGTACCCCCAGGGCGGGGGGCATGTCCCCAGCCCACTCGGTGCCCCCTGGCACCTGCTCACAGCAAGTGCCCCCCACCCCAACCAGTTCCGGCTGAGCCCTCCCCACCCCTCCACGCTGGCTTCGTTCCAGCCCCCCACTCCTGTTGCAGCTGCCCCCCACCCTAGGCGCTCGGCCCCCACCTACCTGTTTGTGAACCTTTGTAAGCTGCTCCAGGTTGTTCTCAAGAAAGGAAATCTTCTGCTTCTGAGAATGGGCCCCCCCACTGTCCTCGGGTTCCATCTCTGCGCTCTGGGGGGCACAGGGATGGGGGTGAAGCATGGACACATGGTGAAGCTGGCGGGGGGGAGCTTTATCGGGGGCAGGCTGGCACCAGCTCAGCGGGGCACAGGGCTGGGGAAGCCCAGGAAGGTTGGGGCAGGGCTGTAGTGTGGATGGGGGTCCTTGGGGGACAGAGGCAGGGCAGGACTGGGGCCGGGGGGCTGGCACCGGCTCAGGGTGCAGGCCCAGGGGCACGGGGCCGGGGTCAGGGCTCAGCCAGGCTGGACTCCACTCACTTTCTTGACTCGAGTCGTGACGTCTTGAACAAAAAGCTTGCGCAGGTTGTGGAGGGTCTGGAGTTCCCGGGCCTGGGGCAGAGACAGACAGACAGAGCGGAGGTCAGGACAGGTTCCCCCCACCCCGCCCCCACCCCCCACTCCGGGGGGCTCCCCCATACTTACGACAGTCTCTTCCAGCCCCTTGAGATCCTGCTTCGACTGCTCGTGGCGCTCGTACAGAAATCTGGGGGGGGACAGAGGAGATGGGGGTCAGGCCCCACATTCCCCCCTGGGGGGGAGGGGGCGACCCCAGGGGTTGGAGCCGGTCCTGGGACTGGGGGGGCTGAATTGGCTGCACGTGGGCTGGAATCTCAGCCCTGGTCGGGGGCGGGGGGGTCTCAGCTCCGGGACTGGGGGGCAGGGGAGGGGCTCACGTCAGCTCCTGCAGTTTGATGGTTTTCTCCTGCTCCTCGTTCTTGAGTTTCTCGTAGTCGGCCCGGAGCTGCTCCAGCTCCAGCTGCAGCTTCTGGTTCAGGCTGCGGCGAGACAGAGACAGACGCAGTCAGTGCCGGGGGCCCCAGGGCACCAGCCGGCCCCCCTTGGTCCCGAGCCCCGGCCCTGTCCGGGTGTCTGGAGCCCGGGGGAGTCACTCACTCCTTCAGCTCGTCGATGACCTTCTGCTTCTCGTTGATCTCGTCCCGCAGCCGGGCCAGCTGCTTGTGGTGGGCTTCCCGGTGCCCCTCCAGCTGCAGCTCCAGGGCCCTCTGCACCACAAGGGCCACGGTTAGAGACGGACCCAGCCAGGGGCCCCACGTGCCCCCAACCCACCCCCGGGGGCCCCAGACCAACCCACCGGGCTCCCCAGCCTGCTCCAGCGGCCCCAGACCAACCCACCGGGCTCCCCACATCCCCCTCCGCCAGGCCCCCCACCCTGCCCTTGGGGCCCCATATCCCCCGCGCCGGGCCCCCCATCCCCACCCTGCCGAACAGGCCCTAGATTTCCCCCCACTGGGCTCCCCATTCCCCCCTCATCCTGGGGCCCCAGATTCCTCACCCCCCCCCCCGATATTCCGCTCCTCTGGTGAGTGGGGAACAGGCGGGAGGAAGAGAGCCCCTTCCCCAGCACAGAGCCCCCTGCCATCCCCCCAGAGCTCCGGCTCTGCCCACCCCCACACACCTTGACCTCGTCAGCATCCTGGATCGGGTCCTGCTCCTGGTCCTTCCGGGCCGCCTCGTGCACGGTCTCTGCAGGGCCAGGAGCAGAGGGTTAGGGGGACCCCAGCCCCCTGCCCCACAGCCCCCTGCCCAGCAGGGGCAGGCCCCCCACACGCACCTTGGGCCTGCAGCTTGGCCAGCTCCTCGCTCAGCGTGTCGTACGACTCCTCCAGGTGCCGCTTCTTCAGCTCGACGCTGTGCATGTACTCGCTCAGGGACCGGATCTTGGCCTCGTGCTGTGGGGGGAACAGGAAGGGGGGGGTTATGGGCAGCCCCACGGCCCCATCACGCCCTCCCTCAGCCCCATCTCCATCCCCATCCCATCTAGCCCCAACCCCACATCCGCCCATGGCCCCATCCCCATCCCACCCAACCCCAACCCCACAGCCCCATCACACCCACCCTCAGCCCCATCCCCAGCCCAATTAGCCCCAACCCCACGGCCCCATCACGCCCACCCACAGCCCCATCCCCATCACACCCGGCCCCATGGCCACAGCCTCAGCCCCATCACACCCGCCCTCAGCCCCACGGCCCCATCACACTCGCCCTCAGCCCCATCCCCAGCCCATCTAGCCCCAACCCCACGGCCCCATCACACCCGCCTTCAGCCCCATCCCCAGCCCATCTAGCCCCAACCCCACATCCGCCCATGGCCCCATCCCCATCCCACCCAACCCCAACCCCACAGCCCCATCACACCCACCCTCAGCCCCACGGCCCCATCACACCCGCGCTCAGCCCCACGGCCCCATCACACCCGCGCTCAGCCCCACGGCCCCATCACACCCAGTCCCATCATACCCGGCCCCAACCCCAAGGCCCCATCACACACGTCCACGGCCCCAGCCCCATCACACCTGGCCCCAGCCCAGGAGCCAGCCCACAGCCCCTACCCACGACCCC
Organism: Chrysemys picta bellii; assembly: GCF_011386835.1. NCBI lineage: Eukaryota > Metazoa > Chordata > Testudines > Emydidae > Chrysemys > Chrysemys picta. The sequence continues at coordinate 14,137,172 of NC_088812.1, read as the reverse complement.
CAGCAAGGCACCACCCCCATTCTGCCATCCCGCGGCTCCCGCCCCTCACCTGGGAGATGAGCAGCTGGCAGGCGGCCAGCTCCCGGCCCGTCACGGCCATCTTCCGCTGGCACTCGACCTGCAGCGCCTCCAGCTGGCGGCAACGCTTCACCACCCCCTTCACCTCCGCCTTGATCTTGCTGATGTAGAGCCGGGCGACCGTGAACTCCTCCTCGATGGCCCCGCTGATCTCCACCGGCTGGGGGGGCAGGGAGCTGAGCGCCGCCCCTGCCCCATCCCCACCCCGCTGAGAGCCGCTCCCTCCCCCATCCGCCCATGCCCCTCCCTTCCCCCCATCCCCACCCCGCTGAGAGCCGCTCCCTCCCGCATCCGCCTCTGTTCCTCCCACCCCGCTGAGAGCTGCCCTCTGCCCCTCCCCCAATGCCCCTCCCTTCCCCCCACTCCACCCCGCTGAGAGCCGCTCCCTCACCCATCCGCCTCTGTTCCTCCCACCCCGCTGAGAGCCACCCTCTGCCCCTCCCCCATCCGCCCATGCCCCTCCCTTCCCCCCACTCCACCCCGCTGAGAGCTGCCCTCTGCCCCTCCCCCATCCGCCCATGCCCCTCCCTTCCCCCCACTCCACCCCGCTGAGAGCTGCCCTCTGCCCCTCCCCCATCCGCCCATGCCCCTCCCTTCCCCCCTCTCCACCCCCCCTTCCCCCACCCAGTTCATCCCCCACCCCACTGAGAACCGCTCCCTCGCCCATCCGCCTCAGTTCCTCCCACCCCTCTGAGAGCCACCCTCTGCCCCTCCCCCATCCGCCCATGCCCCTTCCTTCCCCCCACTCCACCCCGCTGAGAGCTGCCCTCTGCCCCTTCCCCATCCGCCCATGCCCCTCCCTTCCCCCCACTCCACCCCGCTGAGAGCCGCTCCCTCCCCCATCCGCCTCTGTTCCTCCCACCCCACTGAGAGCCGCTCCCTCGCCCATCCGCCTCTGTTCCTCCCACCCCTCTGAGAGCCACCCTCTGCCCCTCCCCCATCCACCCATGCCCCTTCTTTCCCCCCACTCCACCCCGCTGAGAGCTGCCCTCTGCCCCTTCCCCATCCCCCCATGCCCCTTCCTTCCCCCCACTCCACCCCGCTGAGAGCTGCCCTCTGCCCCCTCCTCCATTTGCCTCCCTTCCCCCCACTCCACCCGCCCTTCCCCCACCCAGTTCATCCCCCACCCCGCTGAGAGCCACCCTCTGCCTCCCTTCCTCCCACCCCACCCCCACCCCGCCCCCTCTCACCAGCTTGATCTCCCCGTTGCCCACAATGACGCTGAATTCGCTCAGGTCCTTCATGAGCCCGTTGAGCACCTCGGCCACGCGCTTGCGCTGGCGGGTGCCGAACTCCTGCAGACGCTGCAGCTCCGTCTCCAGGGCCAGCAGGGTGCTCTGGGGGGGGGGGGGGGGAGAAGAGCAGCTCAGAGCCCAGCCCGGCTCAGCCCCGGATCACCCCCCCCCCCGCCCGGCTCAGCCCCGGATCACCCCCCCCCCCGCCCGGCGCCGCCCCGCTCACCACTTTCTGGGACAGCTCGTCCACCAGCAGCTGGTTCTCCTGCCCCTTCTCCTCCGCCTCCTGCGCCTTCTGGTCGTAGTTGAGGGCCAGCTCTTCCAGCGCCTGCAGCACCTCGCGCACCTCCTCCTTGGCCGAGTCGTTCTCCGCCTGCAGCCGGCCCAGCTCCCGCTGCACCTTCTCGTTGTCCCCGCGCGTCGACACCAGCAGCTGGCGGGGGGGGGGGGGCACAGCCGGTCAGGCTGGGAGCCCCAGGCAAGCGCCCCACCCCAGGAGAAGAGGGGGCTCCCCTGGGGTCCAGCCCCCTCCCTCCCTCTGCCCGGCCTCTCACCTCCTCCTGCTCCAGCATCTGCTGCGAGAGCTTCTCCATCAGCTGGCTCTGCTGGTTGATCTCGTCGTCCTGGGGGGGGGGGAAGGAGACGGGGGGAGGGTCAGAGCCACCCGCCCCACGGGCACCCCCCCCGAGCTGCTGCGCGGCACCCCTGGGAACATCAGGTGTCAGGCGGGGGGCTCTCTGGCCTGTACTGGCTGGCAGGTTCGGGAGGGGGGGTGTGTCTTGGTAAGCCTGCAGTGTGTGCGCCCTGGCATCTCCTGGGGCTGCAGGAATGGAGGGGGCTGGCCACAGTAATGGGGGGCCATGGGGGGGCAGTGGGCACTGGGGGGGGGCAGTGGGCACTGGGGGGGGGGCAGCATCCTAGCTGACCTTGTCGTCCAGCTGTTTGTACAGTTTGCGGATCTCCTCCTCGTACTTGTGCCGCTCCTCCTCGGAGATGCGGATGACGATGGACGAGGCGTTGTCGTTGACGGGCGTCTCGTCACAGGTGTCGGGCGCCGGCGTCTCCTCCTCGCTCAGCTGCTCCGTCTCTGGCACGTTCTCCCCTGCGGGGGGAGGGAAGGGGGGGAGGGCAGGGTAACCCCCTGAAGCTGAAACAGGGACCCCCCCACCGGCTCCCAGGGATGGCCAGAAACTCAGCCCTGGAGAGCAAAGCTCTCTTCCCACAGGACATGGTGAGCTCCCCTTCCCACCCGGATGCCTGGGTCCCCTGGCCTGGCCTCACCATTCCTCTAGCAGCAGGGTCAGCTCCCCCTCCCTACCCGGACGCCTGGGTCCCCCGACCAGGCCTCACGGTTCCTCCAGCAGCTGGGTGAGCTCCCCTGTCCCCACCCGGACGCCTGGGTCCCCCGACCAGGCCTCACGGTTCCTCCAGCAGCTGGGTGAGCTCCCCCTCCCCACCCGGATGCCTGGGTCCCCCAGCCCGGCCTCACCGTTCCTCCAGCGGCTCAGCTCAGCCTCCAGCTTCCCGATCGTCTCCTTCAGCGTCTTGTTCTTCTCCTTCTCCTTCTCATACTTCTTCTTCCACTGCTCGGCCGTCAGCTCCAGGTTCACCGACGCTGTGTTCTTGATGGTCTTGGCCCTGGAGGGGAGGCGGGGAGGTTCCTTTCACATGGAGCCCACGAACCAGCCCCGCCCCCCAGCCGTGCCCCCCACTCTCCAGCGCTGCCTCCCGGGGCCAGAGCCCCCCGGGGAGTCGATCCCCAAGCAGCAATGATCTCTCCAGCTGGGGTTTCCCCTGAACTCCTCCTAGCGCCCCCCTCTGGTTCCCCCCCCCCCCGGCTCTGCCCACCCCCTGGATCTGGGACACCCCGACATGGGGAACCAAGCGACCCCAGTCCAGCCCTCAGCCTCTCCTGGCACCTGCCCCGGCAGCTCCTGAGAGGATTTAGGGCCACTCCAGGCTCCCTTCCGGGTTGGGGCGACTGTGACCGGCTGTGGTGGGGTGGGGGGAATCCAGCCTGCTGCTCCCGGCCCATCCCCAGGGGGATTTGCAGCGCCAGAGCCCAGCACACACAGGCGGGTGGGGGAGTTGCACCGGGGTAGCGGGTGGGCAGCGGGCGGCCCCACAGGGAGGGGCCTGCGGGCCCAGCGAGCGGGGAGACCCCCGGGGTAGCAGGTGGGCACCGGCTGGCACCAGAGGGAGGGGGGACCCCAGGGGTAGCAGGCGGGCGGCGCCGCGGGCGTTGTTCCGGTACCGTTGGCCAAACATGAGGGTGGACTTGGTCTCGGCGTCGTTGTAGCTGGAAGGCGAGCAGCAGATGAACATGGTCGTGCGGCAGTTCCCGCCCAGCGAGTCCTGCAGGATCCGCGTCATCTTGCTGTCCCGGTAGGGCACGTAGCTCTTCTGCAAGGGGCGCGGGAGGGGAGTTATGGGGGGGAGGGGGGCGCTGGGACGAAGCGGGAAGGGTCTGTAACAGGTTTTTGACCCCGATGTGTGCCTGCCCAGCAGACCCTGGGCACTCCCTGTGGCCGGGGGACTCGCCAGCCTGCAGAGGGCAAGGGGGGCTCGCGGAGTCCACAGCCGAGCGTGTGAGCCACCAGTGGCCGGCAGGGCCTGGGCGGGTCTCCCCCAGTAGGCACAGCCAGGGCGCTCTCAGGCTGTGAGCAGGTGGGAGTGATTCGCCCCGACACCTTGGGTCACCCCGGAAAAATCATGGGGGCACCTCGGGGCAGGTGGGAGGGGCACAGAGGGGAGGTTATGGGAGGGGTGTCCTGGGGTGGGAGGGACACCCTGGGGCACAGAGTGGCTGGGGGGAGGGAGGGGTGCCCAGGGCACAGGAGGGCTATGGGAGGGGTGCCGTGGGGCACAGAAGGGCTGGGGGGGAGAGATAGGTGCCCTGGGGGGAGGGAGGGGTGCCCAGGGCACAGGAGGGCTATGGGAGGGGTGCCGTGGGGCACAGAAGGGCTGGGGGGGAGAGATAGGTGCCCTGGGGGGGGGAAGAGGGGTGCCCAGGGCACAGGAGGTAGCCAGGCTCAGGTTCCCCAGAGGAGGTGAGGAGAAGTGGGGGGGCCTGTCATGGTTGGAGCGAGAGGGAGACCCTGAACTCCAGCTCTGGGATGGGGGGCAGGGGGATCCCACCCCCGCAAGGAGCCCGCGGGGGTGTGTGTGTGTGTGTGTGTCTCACCGTCCCCTCGGCCAAGGCTGAGATGACGTTGCCCAGGGCCGACAGCGACTTGTTGATGTTCTTGGCCTCGTCCAGCACGGCCCCTTCGGCCCCCGTCTTGCTGACCTGCCGGCAGAGGGGGTGTCGGTTATGGGGGGGCTGGGGGACTCCTGTCCCGATGCAGGGCGTTGCCCTCCCAGAGGGGTCTCGGCTGCAGGGGTGAGCCAGGAGCCTTCTCCCCCGGGACCCAGGCATCCGGGCAGAGATCCCGAAGCAGGGTGGGGCGGTGCCTCTGGAGGGCCCATTGGGGGGGGGGTCCCAGCCCTGCCCACCCCCGCACACTCTGCATCCCTTGCCCCCCAGCCCTGGCACCTTCTCGCTGCCAGCCAGGTCCACCAGGTAGAGTTTCCCGCTCAGCTTCTGCTCCGTCTCCATGTTCTCCTGCTTGATGTTGATGAGGAAGATACTGTGGCTGCGGGAGCTGTGCTCGTTCATGTCTGGGGGGAGACGCAGGGGTGGGAGGCCTGCTGGCACCGGCCCCCCCAGGCCCAGAGCTCCCACCCGAGCACAGAGCCTGCCCTGATCCCCGGGCAGTGAGTCAGCCGGGCCCCAGCCCCCATCCACTCACCCAGCCCTGGGGGCCAGGGCTGATGGTGACCCCGGGACTGGACACCTCCCAGGCCAGGGCCCGGCCCCAGGGCACCTGCCCCCCCCCCCAGGCTGGTGCCCCAGCTGCTCACTGGTGACAGCCACGTGGCGGTTGGATTTGCCCTCGTCGATCACGTCCAGGATCTCCTCCGGGCTGGAAACAAAGCGCTCGGTGCAGCCCTGCGGGGGGAAGGGGGGGGGTCAGCCTCGGGTGGGGGGTCCTTACCCCCCCCCCCACTCCCATCATGACCTCAGATGGGGGGGTCCTTACCCCCCCACCCCCACAGCCTCCCTCAAGCCGGCCCTCCCCGAAAGCCTCACACGGGGGGGGGGGGGGGCCTGTCACCCCCCCCACAGTCCCCCATCCCTTCACATTGTGGGCTCCTCACCCCCCACCCCCACAGCTTCCCCCAAGGTGGCCCTCCCCCACAGCCCCTCCTCAGGCCCCCACCTCACACTGGGGGCTCCTCACCCTATCCCACAGCCCCCACACCACAGGGGTCCCCCGCTCTGCTCCCCACAGCCCCGCCCCCCGCTTCCCCTTATGCAGCAGGTGATTCTCTTCCAACCCTCTGGGTGCTCCCTAGGTCCCCTTCCCCCCTCCACAGCCACCCCCTTGCTTCCCCACACGAGGGGACCCCCCCCCTCACCTTGACGTAGGGTACCCGGTTCTTGTCCTCATGCACCGACAGGTTGGTCTTGGTCACTGGGAAAAGAAAAGGCTGATCTGGAATGGGGGGGGGAGGGCCCATAGGTGGGGGGCAGCGGGGGCTGGGGAATCGGGCCCCAGGGGTGGGGGGCAGCGGGGGCTGGGGATCACACAGGGCCCCCCAATAGCACCCCCTGGCCTGCTCCCCCAGCTCAGCCACTCAGGAAGTAGAAATAGCCCCCTCTGCACCCCGCCCCTTGACCCCCCCCCCCGGTGACCCCATCTGAGCCCCCCTTCCCCGCTCTCCTGGGGGGCATCACTCACCATCCAGCAGGTCCCGGATTTTGTCCAGGTAAATTTCAAAGTAAGAAACCTGGGAAAGAGCGAGATGGAGCCACGTGAGCACAGATGGGGGGGGGGGGGATGAGCCCATAGGGACCCTCCCCAGGCCCCCAGGGTCACCCCCTGCAGCTCGCTCAGGCCCCCATAAACCTCCCCATCCTCTTCCACCTCAGAGATCCCCAGTGCTTCCCCCCACCCCAATCTGAGGCCCTCTTCAAATCCCCCCAGAGTCTCCCATCAGCACCAATCCCAGAGCCCCCCCCAGCTCTGACCCCAGAGCCCCCACAGGACCCCCTCCCACACCCACCCCAGAGCCCCCCCGAACCCCAACCCCCATGGCTCTGACCCCAGAGCAATCCCTGGACCCCCTCCTCCAGAGCTCCTACCCCAGAGCCCCCCTGAACCCCCTCCCCCACAGTTCCCATCCCAGAATCCCCCCCCATACACACACCTTGATGTGGAACTCCAGGTTCTCGTCCATGGCATAGATGTGGTTGAAGATGTCGCGAGCGATGCGCGGGATGATGCCCATCAGCTGGGGGTCGTGCAGCTTCCCCTGGGGGCAGAGGGGGGAGGTCAGTCGTGGGGCCCAGTCTCCCTGGGGAGGGGGCCTAGCTCCAGCCCCCTCCCTCCCTCCCAGCAGATTTTAGGGGAGGCCAAGGGGCTAACTTCCCGCCCCACTGCCCCCAGCACCAGTCCCTCTCCCCGGGGGGGGCATCACCCTGCCCCCCCAGCCCCACCTGTCTCACCTCCATGGTGTGGGTCTTCCCCGACGACGTCTGCCCGTAGGCAAAGATGGTGCCGTTGTACCCAGCCAGCACATCTGCAAGAGACGGGGGTAAGCGAGAGCCCCCTCCCCCCACACCGCCTCCTCTCCTCCCCTGCCCACTCTCCCCCACCCCTTACTCCCCCACTCCCCTCCCCTTCCCCCCGCACCCACCCCATCCACACTCCCCCAGCCCCCCCCACCCTGCACTGCTCCCTGCAGCTTGGATCTGCCCCCCCATCCTCCCCCCACTGCTAAACTCCACGTTGGGGTGCCCCCCTCCTCCCCCTTCCCCGCTCACCCTTGACGATCTGCATGGCACAGGCATGGTACACCTGCTCCTGGGTGGTGTTGGGGGGGAAGACGCGGTCGAAGACGTAGGGCTTGCCCTGCGGGGGAAGCAAATGGGGTGGGTCAGTCCCCAGGCAGAGACCCCCACCTCTGCCAGAGGGTTCACCCTGTGGCCCCCAGGCCTAGTCCCCCCCACCCCCCTCTGTGCCCCCTCCCTCCCTGGCACTGAGGGGATGAGCCTGGTGCCAACACACAGAGATAGAGCACCCCCCTTCCCCCCCCCCGGCAACTGCTTCTCCCACTGCCAGGTCCAGCAGGGAGGCGTTTCCTGGCTCGCTGCCCCCGGCCTGTGCCCACCCGGCCCGGTAGAACAGGGCGACCCCCCCATGCCCCCAAGCCTCCTGGGTGCTGGGGGGGGGGGAATGAAGTTCCAGACCCAGCAGCAGGAATGGGGCATGGTATGGCGGCCCGACACCCCCCGGGGGGGAGACCATCTGCCCCCCAGCCAACCCTTCCAGCCCCAGCCCCTTACCCGGGGCTGAGACGGCCCCTCCCTGCAGCATTGTTAACCGGGGGGGGGGGGGCTGGCAGGGCGCCAGCTGGGAGGGGTTGGCAACATTCAATAGGAATTAGCTCCCCCTCCCAGGCAGGAGGGACCCCCCCCCAACAAGAACCACGTGGGGAGGGGGGGATGAGGCAGCATGGGGGGGGAGGTCTTGGCCTCCTGAGCTGAGGCCTCTGCCCACCCCGGTCCGGTCCGCATGGGGCACACAGACCTCAGACAGGCTCCAGTCCATCTCCCCCACTGGAGGCGGAGGCAGGAGGCCAGGCCGGCGCCGGGAGCTGTCCAGGTGCTGGAGACGCCCAGGCCCAGCTCTGCCCAGACAGGACGGCAGCTCCCCTCACGGCGTGGGGGGCAGGGCTGGGACCCCCGGGAGGGGGGTTTGGGGACGGAAGAGCCAGGGGACTGACCGACCTCTTGGAGGGGCCAGATCCCACCCCCGGTTCAAGAGAGACACGGGACATTATTGATACAGGAGCCAGGCACAGAGCTGAGTAGGTGCCGTGCCAGCTGCCCCCCAGCTCTGCCGGTGCCCCTCACTCCCGACCCGCAGGCCCCTGTTAGCCCAGCCCTGGGCTCCCCTGCCAATGCCCCTTTCTCCCGCAGTCTGGCTCACTCCAGGGCAGAGATGCCAACAAAGCCAAGCCCAGAGGGGAAGCGGCAATGTGCCTGAATGGGGAAGTTGGCCAAGACCCAGCAAACTCATCCCACTTGTGACCTTGGAATGCCGCACAGACAGAGCCGAGCCGTACCCGCCCCCACCGAGGAGCCCTCTCCAAACACCCAGCCTAGCCCGCGACCCCCACTCCCCAGTCATTCAGGCCTCCCGGAGCCCCCCACTCCCATCCCCCCTGCTTGGCTAAGAAACCCCTTACGCCAGCAGTGCCACCCAGGGGGGGCAGAGTATTTGTGCCACTCATTGGTACACCTGCAGCCCCGATGCCAGAGCTGGGGCCCACAGAGAGACGCAGCCCACACCCAGCTCTCCCGCTCCTGTCGCCTCTGCCCAGGGCTCTCCAAAACCAGCGACTCGGGAACCACAACAAGCCAGAGAAAGGTTCAACCCAGGCCGGTGCTGGCAGCTCCCAGCTCGCCCCCATCCGTGCCAGGGCTCTGCAAACTGCCCACACCTGGGCTGCAAGCCACACACCCCTCCCCTACCCCCCCTAGCCCGCCTGGGGGACCAGGACTAGAACCTGCAACCTTCAGCACCAGCCTGCCCCATGGCGCTCCAAAGCACTGGAGCAGCTAGTCCCGTATACATCCTCTAGGACAGGACGTTGGGGGGGTGGGGGGAGCTGCCAGCCTGGCACTGACTCCCAGCATGCACCTGGCAAGGTCTCAATAAATAATAATGAATCCGCTCAGACCCCTCCGCTGGCTTGTTATTGTAGGTTCACCTGCAGGGGCTGGCTTTTGGTTATGAGGGCTGCGTTGTTATGGTACGGTTACCCACACGGGCTGGGTTGTTTTTGTAGGGTCACCCAAAATGGCGGGGTTGTTCTCGTGAGAGCTGGTTTGTTATTGTAGGGTCTCCCGCGAGGGCTGCTTTGACGGCGCGTGAGCTGCCGAGGATAAAGCCCCCACAGACGGCCAGGCTCAGACTCTCCGGTGACGGGGGCTGTGTAATGGCTACGCAGCAGGGTGCCCAACCCCGTTAGGCTCTTCTGCCAATCCCAGGCCCAAACCCCTCATCCCTCTGCTCCCCTGCCCCACAACCTCGTCCCTGTGGACGCGAGAGCCTCCTGCCCCGCGGGCGGCCTCCCTGAACCGTTCCGCCCCTCCCTGCCTTGCCTCAACCCCCCTCCCCCGCCTCAGGCCCCCATGCAAACCCCCGGGGGCCCTAAATGAACGGGGGAGGGGGAGGGGGGATTCGGGACCAGCTGCTGTAGGGCGGTCACCAGCCAAGCTCGTTAATCCGGGAGCCGCGGCCTAATCCCTGCCCAGAGAGAGCTTCCCCTCCCCGGTGGCCTGCGCGGCCCCCGCCAAGGGGACTCCGTGCGCTCCGGCGAGTTCTCCACCGCCCCCACCCACCCCGCCGTTCCCCAGCCTCAGACGAGCAGGAGATGGGGGGAGGGGAATGACCATCCTGGCGTCGTCTGGAGCCGGGCGCTGGGCACAATGGAGGGGAGGCGCTGCGGGGCTGACAGAGCCACGCGGCCGGCATTGCTGCTGGGCGCGTGGATAGACAGGAAAGGGCCTTTATGCCAGGAGGAGAAAAGTGCAGGCGTCTGCCTTCGCTCGGCACAGACGCCCCCCAGCTCCGGTCAGACGGCAGAGGGGGGGGTGTGTGAAAGAGCCAGACCAGGGGGACGCAGACTATGGGAGGCAGCGTGGTCTAGTGGCTAGAGCACTCAACTGGGATAAAGGACAGCTGGGCTCTAACCCCAGCTCTGCCCCTGCCCTTGGGTTCCCCTCCCCTGCTCAGTGACTCAGTTTCTCTTTCAACCACTTGTCTACTTAGCCAGGGAGCTCTGGGAGGCAGGGACTGTCTCTCACTCAGTATCTGCAACGCCCGGTCAGACAGGGGCCCCTGATCTTGGTCAGGGTCTGCCCCAGTGCGATGGGTGGGGGGGGCCATCTCAGCTGGAGCGTCTGTAACACGCGTCCCAATACCAGACCCTGCTGAGGGAGCCCGGGCTAAGCACGACCCTCACTCTTGGCTAAACCAAGGGGCTGATTTTGACAACCCCACCCTGGGGCCCTGCTCTGCCCTCACCTGGCCTATGGAGGGGCCCGGGATCCCAGGCTCCTCGACCACCCAGCCAGGCGGGCAGCTGCAGACAGAGCCACGTCAGGGGCGTGGACACCTTGAAGTAAACAACCTGCAGCCCATGGCGCGACCTGCACCATTTGCCCCCCCCCCGGCTCTGCCCGCCCCGCAGGGGCACCGGGGCGAGCTGGCACCGCCAGGCCGCAGACCTGTCCACGACTAGGGCGGGGCTTTCACCTTTCACCCTCGCAAGGTCAAGGGGGGGGGGGTGAGGCAGCCACTTTGCGGGCTAGGGACAGACAGACGGACAGAAAGAGGGGGGATGAGGCAGCTGGAGGGGCTGGATGCAAGGGGGGCCCCCATCCCAGTGGGGCCCCCATCCTGGTGGGGGCAGGGATGGAAACCATTGATTCCTATTTTCTATGGGTCATGCACCAGTAGCCAAATCCCCATCCCTACTGGCCACACCCAGTTGCCTCCGCTGGGATGGAGGATCCGCAATACACCCCCCACCACCACCACCCCCGCCACCTGCCACCCCCTCGCCCCCCCCTTCCTGGCAGCCGCAGAGTTCGGGCTGACGGAGCTTTGGTGGGGGGCTGGGGGGACCCCACACAACTCCCCAGCTCTTTGTGCGCTGGGCACGGGGCCCCCTTCCCCCCAGCCGGGCAGCCTGGGGCCGATGCCGCAGCGGGGAGAGGGAAGTTGGGAGGGGGGGCCCGCACCGGCGGGGGGGGGCACTTACCCCGAGGATGACGCTGTCGTCCCCTTGGAAGAGGGGGATGAATTTGTCCCCCCGCAGGATCTCCGCCTGGTTCAGGGGCCGGAATCGGCAGAGCACCTTGATGCTGCATTCGGTGCTGGGCTCGGCCATGCTGGGCGCTGGACTGGGCCGGGGGGGCGCAGGGCCGGCACTGGGGGGGCGCTGGGATGAGGGGGCGCAGAGCCGTGGGGCGCAGGGCTGGCACTGGGGGGGCGCAGAGCCGTGGGGCGCAGGGTCGGCACTGGGATGGGGGGTGCTGGTCTGGCACTGGGGGGGGCGCTGGGATGGGGGGGCGCTGGGCTGGTGCTGGGATGCGGGGACGCAGGGCCGGGGGTGCTGGTCTGGCACTGGGGGGGCGCAGAACCGTGGGGCGCAGGGCTGGCACTGGGGTGGGGAGCGCTGGGATGGGGGACGCAGGGGTGCTGGTCTGGCACTGGGGACCCTGCTCGGTCTCTGCTGCTGCGAGGGGCGGGTGCTGGGGGCGCAGCTGCTGGAGACGCTCCCGCTGGTCCGGCTTCGCCTCGCCCGTGTGAGCCGCGCCGGGTCCCGCTCCTGCGCCAGCCCCCGGTCCCGGCGTCCGCCGCAAGCACCGGGCTGGGCTTAGCCACGGCGCCAGCCCTTAAGGTGGAGCGGCCCGGATCGCTTAAGGTGGCAGGGCCCGGCTGGGAGCCAGCAGGCCGGGGGAGGGGTCCCTGGAACCAGGCCCGCGCCCCCTGCCCTGGCCCCAGGCTCCCGCCCGCCTCCGTCCCTTTGTCCCCGCTCCCGACCCCAAACCGCTGGGTCCTGAAGGGCAGGCTGAGGAAATGCCGCCCTGCCCCCAGCCCGGTGCCCGCTTTACGGGGGGGTCTTGGGCGCTGAGACTGGCGACCTGCTGGGGGAACCAGCACCAGACCCATGGTGGGGAGGGAGAAAATAGAGGGCGAGTGAATCACCCACGAGCACCCCATGAACCCAGGAGTCCTGGCTCCCAGCCCCCTGCTCTGACCGCTGGACCCCCCCCCCCCCCAGAGCTGGGGAGAGAACTCAGGAGTCCTGGCTCCCAGCCCCCTGCTCTGATCTGGGGCTGGGCCGGGGGGTGCTGGTCTCGCACTGGGTGGGGGGGGGGGGGGCGGCGCTGGACCTCATTCCCCTTCCAAAGCTGGGGAGAGAACCCAGAAGTCCTGACTCTACCCGACTCTAACCAGCAGACCCACCCTCTCTTGATCCCAAGGTGTCCCAGTGCTGGGGGGGCTGAGCTCAGGAGGGGGGCCTGGGACCCAGAGTTATGCAGGAGCCCAACCCTCCTCCCTCCCCCCACACTCGGCCTGGAGGCCGCTTAGCTGGGCAGAAGCTGCACATGTCAGACGGGGACGGGGCACACGGAGCCAAGCAGCCCTGGCGGGGTCCCTGGGCACCCACAGGCCCACAGCCAGCCCTTCCTCTCTGCTCCTGGCCTTGGGCACCAGGGCAACCCGGCAAGTGCCAAAGGAGGCCATCAATGCCCAGTGGGTCCCCCCATCCGGAGATGCTTGAGCTAGCTAGACGTTCCTCTGCTCAGGGCAGGGGTCACCGGGAGACTTCTCCAGACTGGGCTGTCCAGGAGCTCAGATGATCGAATGGTCCCTTCCGGCCTTAAACGCTGGATGAGCTCCGAGAATCCCCCTCTGGGCCAGCACTGGAGCTGTTCCGAGGACCTGGCCCCTTTGCATTCGGACCCCCCCCCCCCTGTTCAGCTGCTGTTTTAAGGGAGACAAAGGGTGGAGGAAGCCAAATTCCAGGGCTGAAGCCTGAGGCCGCTCTCAGAACCCTGTGTGACGAAGTGGGACTGTTCTTAATGTTTTCCTCAGTTTCCCCTATGCAGTTCTTAAGTATCTAGGTGGTGGGATAAGGGTGTCTGGTTGCTGCAGAGCAAAGGGCCAGGGTACATAAATGCCCGACACTCTGTCTCCTGGCAACTGATGGCCTGGGCCCCTTCTCTGCAAAGGTGCCAACTGAAGGTGTTGGAGACAAAAGGATCAGGTGACCTCCTGGCCCGGGAAAGAGACAAAGCCCAGAGAAGGAGGGGCTGGACGGGGGTTGGAGTTTGGAGCTACCTGGGGACTAGGCGTGAGGGCAGACGTGGGTGTCTGGCTCTCCTAACCCCAGAATGGACCCGGCCGAGAGGCCCCATTCGCCGCTGTACCTACAAGCTCTGTTTTAGACCATGTTCCTGTCATCTAATAAACCTCTGTTTTACTGGCTGGCTGAGAGTCACGTCTGACTGCGAAGTGGGGGTGCAGGACCCTCTGGCTTCCCCAGGACCCCGCCTGGGCGGACTCGCTGTGGGAAGCGCACGGAGGGGCATATGCTGAATGCTCCCAGGAGAGACCCAGGAGGTGAAGCCGTGTGAGCTTCTTGCCCTGAAGACAGTCTGCTCCAAGGGAGAGGAGGCTCCCCAAAGTCCTGACTGGCTTTGTGGGGAGTAGTTCTAGAGCATCGCCCGGGGACTCCGTGACACTGTGTCCTGGCCCAGATACAGCCACAGCTCCAAGAGCAGCCTCTGCTTTCGGGGTTTCACTTGAACCAGCTCTGGTCCTTCTCAGTGGCGCTGATAATGTTGCTTCCTTGTTAGCACCTGTCCAGAGGGCCTTGGAAAAATGTGGGGCCTCGTGTATGCATGAGTGGGCATGCATGTACACGTGCGGGCATGTGTGTACGTTTGTGGGTATGCGTGTGTCTGCATGTTTGTGCATGCATGTGTACCTGTGTGTGCACGTGTGTGGCCCTGTGTGCATGTGTGTCCATGTGTGCATTCACGTGCCCGTGAGTGTCTCTGTGTGCATGTGCCTGTGTGCGTCTCTGTGTGCATGTGCCTGTGTGCATCCATGTGTCCGTGTGCATGCATGTCTCTATGTGCATGTGTCTGTGTGTACTTTCATGTGTCCATGTGCATTCACGTGTATGTGTGCACACCTGTTTCTATGTACACGTGTCTGTGTGTGCATTCATGAGTCTGTGCTGGCATGTGTCTCTCTGTTGTATGCGTGTCTGTGTGTGCATTCATGTGTCTGTGTCAGCATGTGTGTCTCTTTGTATACATGTGTGAGCTACAGTTCTTTGGGGGAGTTCAGAGACGAGCAATAAGGATGATCAGGGGCTGGAGGGGTTAGTTTATGGGCAGGGCTCAGAGGAGAGGAATGCGTGTAACTTGGCCAGATGACAGTTAAAGGGGCACATTAGGGAGGAGAGATGGTCCGGTGGGTCAGGAGACCTGGATTCAGTTCCCTGCTTCAGCACAGATTCCCTGAGCAAGTCACGTAGCCGTTCCATGCCTCAATTTCCCCATCCGTACAATAGGGATAATAGTCCTGCCCTGCCTCTCAGGGGCATGTGGATTAAGCTCAGATACCGTGGGAAGGGGGACAATGTACTTCCCTATACCAGGCACAGGACAATCCCCCAGAGGGCCAAGGAAGCGTGGAGGGCGCCCAAGAGATGATCGTTAAGACTATCTGCAGAACAGTCCCGCGAGGGTGGGGGGCAGGCGGAAAGTCCATTGTTAGCTTAGGCAATTTATAATTGCAGTAACACCTACCGGGCCCCAGCTAGAATGCAGGAGCCTGCCGGGCTGGGTCCTGGACAGACACGGTCCCTGCCTTGCCGAGTGTATAATCTAACCAGGCCAAGGGCGGCAGGGGAAACTGAGGCACGGAGCGGGGAAGTGACTTGCTTAGGGAGTCTGTGATGAAGTAAGGAATTGAATCAAGATGTCCTGAGCCCCAGGCCAGTGCTCTATCCACTAGACCATGCTGCCTTGTGGGAGTGCTAATGGAAGGCATTAGGAGAACTCATAGCTCTTTGTCTCCGAAACGAAACACCTCTGAGCCAGTCAGCAAAGGATGTCGCCGGCCTGCGGGATATGGGGACCCAGCGAGCTATGCTGCACCCTGGCATCGCCGCTGCATCCTCTTACTGGAAGCCGGGTGGGGAAGCTGCAGGAATCCGAGTCACGCTGAAACCTGAGGAAGCAGCAGCTAGGATACGGGGCAGGCCCTGAGTCAGAGCCGCAAAACCTGCAAGGAAGGGGGGGGCTTCCAAGGGAGCTGAGCCGGATGCGGCATGTGGGTACAGGCTTGGCTTGGGGGGTCACCCGGTGGATCTGACGCTTACAGGCCCCCGGGGGTCTGGGTTTGAGTCTCAGGGGCTGTGACATGCAGGAGGCCTGAAGATGCTGAATCACTTTCATGGGCTCTCTTTGTCAGTTTCATGCTGGGGCAGGAAGGAAGTCGGGGGTGCGGATGGGAATCGATCTGTAAAAAGGCAGGAAAGCTTAGGGTGACCAGATAGGGACAGTCCCGATTTTGGGGTCTTTTTCTTATATAGGCTCCTATTACCCCCGACTCCTGCCCCCACCCCCCGATTTTTCACACTTGCTGTCTGTTCACTCCAGCAAGAGCTGGGCAGGACCCACAGGGGATGTAGATCAATCTCTGATAATGTTCATATGACTTTACATTGTGTCTCTTCATATAACCTTGTGGTGGGTCTACCCACGTGTGACCTCTGCTTTCATGGAACTTTGTATCAAAGCCTCATTTAGAAACTTTGCATTGCCCTTGGTAGAATATTATAGCCCCTAAGGATAGAATAAGATAGAAGAAAAATTTCTTTTTGCTAGCAGTAGAACAAGAGCTCTCCCCCCCCCCCCCACTCTTAATCAATTGCCCTGTTGAATGAATGAGGTGTGGATGAGCAAGGCATGGAAGGCAGCACCTCCAGACAGCCTCAACTGTTGGAGAGGGGCTGGGAGCCAGACCCAAGGACAATAAAGCGTGTCAAGTGGGCTCATTAAAGACAAGCAGACATACCGAGGGCCTCGGGGGTTAGAAGCAAGCACCTTCTTTTGGAAACACCCTCTTTGCAGCATTGGGACAACACTCAAAAGAAAGCAGCACAAAGAACCAATGGACACAGACACAGAGTTTGAATCTGGTCTAGATTTGCATAAGAGGAAAGCTGCTATAAAAGTGAGGTGTCTTGCAGAGGACCCCGGGTCTCGTCTTGTCAACATGGGAGTATCGATCCGGATCGACAGAAGCCCGGCTCCACCCCCTCCCCCATCTAATTCACCTGGCCAGTGAAGTTAAGGGGAGCAACTAATTGGTAACAACAAGACGGAGTGTGTTTGTGTTTGTGTGTGTGTGTGAGTGTAAGTGTAATATATTATATGCATATGATACAGTGTTAATGAATACATGTATTACTAATAAATGTGGCGTTTTGCCTTATTCCCCCTGAAAAGATCCTGTGCGGTACTTTAAGTACAACAGGAATTGCGTAGGGAGCTGGTGGTCTGAGCTCCCAATTCTAGCAGCTTCTGCACTTCACCTCAGAGCTTTGTCTTGGTACAGTCCAGTTCCCGCTGCCCCCATCCCAGGCCCCGCTGACTGGTGGAGAGAGAGGGGACCAGGTTGTTCTTTGTTTGCTTTCGAATATTTCAAGGCACTCCAGCACCACCGCTGCGGGGGGGGGCCCCCGGGGGTACACTACAAAAAACCTGGAGTGAAAGAGGCAGGGAGATTAGATTTGGGATCAGAAGAACCAGCTAGAAAAGCCTTCCCTTCGGCTACGAAAGCAACCAATGAAATAGGGTGACCAGACAGCAAGTGTGAAAAATCAGGACAGGGGGTGGGGGGTAATAGGAGCCTATATAAGAAAAAGACCCAAAAATCGGGACTGTCCCTATAAAATCGGGACATCTGGTCACCCTACCAATGAAATAACCCCCACCCGCCTTGTGGAAGAGGGAAGGGTACCGAGCAAACGGGAGCGCAGATACCACGATTAATGGGTACCGCCGGGATAGACAGATGAGATGGGGTATGGGATAGACAGATTTGGGGTGGAGAGATGAGATAGATTTTGCCCTGGGACTGGCAGCAAGAGTTGATGTCCAAAGAAGAAAAAAATTGCAATCAGTGGGAGCTGCGGATGCAGAGTACAGCAGGGAATGGGGTGGTGAGACCCAGGGCGGGTACAGTCCTAAAGTGGTTGTGTCACAGAGTCCCCGGGCGATGCTCTGCAACTGCTCCCTACGAAGCCGGTCAGGACTCTCGGGGAGCCTCCTCTCCCGGAGCAGACTGGCTCCAGGGCAAGACGCTTCCACGGCTTCACCTTCCCGGGTCTGACCTCAGAGCATTCAGCATCCTCTGCCCCTCTGTGCGCTTCCCACAGTGAGTCCGCCTGGGTGGGCTCCTGGGGCACCCAGAGGGCCCTGCACCCCAACTCCGCAGCCAGACGTGACTCTCAGCCAGCCAGTAACACAGAAGGGTTATTAGATGACAGGAACACGGATAAAACAGAGCTTGTAGATACAGAAACCAGGACCCTCAATCAGGTCCATCTTGGGGGGCAGGGAGACCAGACCCCGGTGCTGGACTTCCCTCCGTCTCCCCAGACAGCTCCAAACTGAAGCCCCCTCCAGACCCTCCTCTGGCCTTTGTCTCTTCCCCGGCCAGGAGGCCACCTGATCCCTTTGTTCTCCAACACCTTCAGTTGGCACCTTGCAGGGGAGGGGCCCAGGCCATCAGTGGCCAGGAGACAGGGTGTCGGCCATCTCTGTGCAGACACCATCACACTGGCCCTCTAGGGCTCTGCAACAATCACACACCCTGATCCCACCGCCTAGACACTTAAGAAAGGCAAAGGGGAGACTGAGGCACCCACACAGTATTCGGAGAAAACATTAAGAACAGTCCCACTTTGTCACAGGTTGCTATACCCAGCCCAGGCAGGCCTCTCCGAAGGGCCCAGTTCGAAGGCAGGTTCAGCCGCCTCTCCTCCATCCCGGCCCACACAGCAGCAGCTGGCAGCTTGGCACAATGACCAGGCCAGGAGATGGTGCCACTGGCGACAGGGCTTGGGATGGTTTTTTGGGGGAGGAAGGAGAGAACGGGGCCTTTGCAGGCGCCCCGGTGCCACAGCTGCTATTGCACGGGGGGCATCCCAATAAAGCGCCAATGGGGGTGATGCTGAGCCCCACTTACACGGTGGTTCCCAGCGTGCGAATGCAGCAGCATTTTCCCCAGGTCCTGACAGCCTGCCCAGTCCCAATCTCCACCCCCTCACTGCTGCCCCCTCCTCAGATCCACCCCATGGCCCTTCGCCAGCCAGCCCAGATCAACCCCGGCCCATGCCAATCACAGACCCCTCCTGCCCACCCTACAATCCTTTCCCAACCCCACATCCTACACTCCCCAGCCCCACACCAACTTCCCTTCCTTTGTGCCTCATGGCCACTCTCCCCACACAGTCAAACTTTCTCTCCTAGCTCCACCTAACGCCCCTAAACCTCCTCTCCACCCCAACACCCCCAAACACTGCACTCGTTACAGACCTCTTCCCCAAATCCACCCTACACTATATACCCCCACCCCTCACCGCCGCCCTCCACCCAAACATACCTGAATCCCCAACCCACATTGCCCACACACTCCTCTCCAGCCCCACAGCAGCCCCATGGACCCCCCTCCAGCCCCACACCACAGCCCCACATACCCCCTCCAGTACCAAACCACAGCCTCACATAGCCCCTCCATCCCCACACCACAGCCCCACATAGCCCCTCCAGTCCCACATCTCCCCATCTGCAGCCCCACAGCCCAGCCCCATTCCCCCTCCAGCCTCACATCTCCCCATCTGCAGCCCCACAGCCCAGCCCCACATATCCCAGCCCAGCCCCACATCTTCCCATCTGCAGCCCCACATCTCCCCATCTGCAGCCCCACAGCCCAGCCCCACATATCCCCGCCCAGCCCCACAGCCCAGCCCCACATCTTCCCATCTGCAGCCACACAGCCCAGCCCCACATACCCCCCCTCCAGCCCCACACCACAGCCCCACATACCCCCTCCAGTACCAAACCACAGCCCCACATAGCCCCTCCATCCCCACACCACAGCCCCACATAGCCCCTCCAGTCCCACACCACAGCCTCACATACCCCCTCCAGCCCCACATCTCCCCATCTGCAGCCCCACAGCCCAGCCCCACATATCCCCATCCAGCCCCACAGCCCAGCCCCACATCTCCCCATCTGCAGCCCCACAGCCCAGCCCCACATATCCCCATCCAGCCCCACAGCCCAGCCCCATACCCCCTCCAGCCCCACATCTCCCCATCTGCAGCCCCACAGCCCAGCCCCACACACCACCCTTTCCAACCCCACATCTCCCCCTCCCCGCCCTGCACCCCAGCCCCACATCCACCCCAGACTACAACTCCCAGGCTGCCCCGCGCGGCCGGGATCTCGTCGGCCCCCGCCCTCCCCTGACGCTCTCGCGAGATTAGCGGCTCCTCCCTGAGTCCCGGCCCCGGTGACTCCAGCTCAGGCCCCGACCCGGCCCCGCCGCCATGGCCGAGCCCAAGTACGCGGAGCTGCCCGGCATCGTGAGTGCGGGGGGGAGGGGTGGGGTAACTGGGGCGGGGGGTTGGGGGGCTGGGGGGAGGCAGTGAGGGGGTGGGGTAACTGGGGGGAGGGTGGTTGGGCTGTGGGGGGAGAGGGTGGGGTAATGGGAGGGAGGCAGTGAGTGGGTGGGGGTAACTGGGGGAGGGTGGTTGGGGGGCTGGGGGGAGGTAGTGAGGGGGTGGGGTAACTGGGGGGCTGGGGGGGATCTGTGGGGGGAGGGTGGTTGGGGGGCTGGGGGGAGAGGGGTGGGGTAACCGGAGGGAGGCAGTGAGTGGGTGGGGGTAACTGGGGGGGTGGGGGCAGGTCTGTTGGGGGGCTGTGGGGGGAGGGGGAGGGATAACTGGGGGAGGCAGTGAGTGGGTGGGGGTAACTGGGGGGCCGTGGGGGGAAGGGTGGGGTAACTGGGGGAGGGTGGTTGGGCTGTGGAGGGAGGGGGGGTGGGGTAACGGGAGGGAGGCAGTGAGTGGGTGGGGGTAACTGGGGGGGTGGGGGCAGGTCTGTTGGGGGGCTGTGGGGGGAGGGGGAGGGATAACTGGGGGAGGCAGTGAGTGGGTGGGGGTAACTGGGGGGCCGTGGGGGGAAGGGTGGGGTAACTGGGGGAGGGTGGTTGGGCTGTGGAGGGAGGGGGGGTGGGGTAACGGGAGGGAGGCAGTGAGTGGGTGGGGGTAACTGCGGGGGTGGGGGCAGGTCTGTTGGGGGGCTGTGGGGGGAGGGGGAGGGATAACTGGGGGAGGCAGTGAGGGGGTGGGGTAACTGGGAGGCTGGGGGGGATCTGTGGGGGGAGGGTGGTTGGGGGGCTGGGGGGAGAGGGGTGGGGTAACCGGAGGGAGGCAGTGAGTGGGTGGGGGTAACTGGGGGGTCATGGGGGGAAGGGTGGGGTAACTGGGGGAGGGTGGTTGGCAGAGCTGTGGGGGGAGAGGTCACTTGTGTCCCTGGACCCCCCTGTGCTGTTGGGTGCTCCCCACCAAACCCCGGTGCGTGGGGGATGTTCCTGAATGGGGCGTTGCGGTTTGATGCGAGTGAGGGGGTGAAGTCCCAGCCTAGCTCCCCCCAGGGCGCCGCTGGCCCGAGTGCTGCTCTGTCTCCTTCTCACGGGGCCCGGCACTTCCCCTGGCACCCGATTTTAGCCCCCCGGACTCCCTCGGCACCAAGCTCTGGGGCTTCCCACCCTTCTCCTGGGAGCTGGTTTCCTGGGTCTCCCTTCCCACCCCGCAAACACCAGCGCTGTGGTTCCTGCTTTGGCGTGTCAGAGCGTCCTTTGTACGAGGTAAATGGACCCTGAGCACCTGCAGCGGGTTCCACGTCTCATCAGGGAGGCAGTGTGGCCATGCGGCTAGAGCACCAGACTGGGACCCAGGAGACTTGGGCTCTGTTCCTGGCTCTGCCACTGGCCTCCTGAGTGTCCTTGGGCAAATCGCTTTCCCCTCTGTGCCTCAGTTTCCCATCTGTACAATGGGGATAGCAACCCTGCCCTCCTTTGCAAAGTGCTTTGAGGTTTCTGGATGAAAAGTGCTGGATAACCGCTAGGGACTGCTGTCTGCAGAGACACGTTCAGAACTGCTGGCGTTGCTTAGTCTAGCTCTGGGGTGATGTTGTCATGGGTGGGAACAATAGGATGCTGTTGCTAAGATGTGTTTGTCATGCAAATCTGTATGTCCTCGTTATAGGGTTACATGTGTCTGTCATTTGGGTTAGCCCAAACTTCAGAACGTGCACAGATTAATGATTGGCAGTGCCAGGCACCAGCTGGCACAGTTGAGGCCTTCCCCCCCAAATGTTAGGAACTGCATCCCTTTATGAAGGAAGCAACGTACTTCCTGGTTGTTCGGTACCCCAACAACCCACCTTTTAAGATCCATGGGTCCTACACGCACCCATCACAACGTGTGGTGTCCTCGCCTAGTGCACCAAATGCCCCAGTAGCATCTATGTGGGTGAAACGACACAATCGCTACGCTCTGGAATGAACTGGCCCAGA
This sequence comes from Chrysemys picta bellii, assembly GCF_011386835.1. Classification (NCBI taxonomy): domain Eukaryota; kingdom Metazoa; phylum Chordata; order Testudines; family Emydidae; genus Chrysemys; species Chrysemys picta. The sequence goes on along the minus strand of NC_088812.1, from coordinate 14,115,559 downwards.
AAAATGATAAAAGACCCACCATCTCACCCGTGGGTGAACACTTCTTCCCAAAGCGATCCCTCCAGATCTGGCCTTGTCCTTGAAGGAAACCTGCACAACATCTACAAATGAGGAGCCTGGGAGCTTAAATTCATAACTTTGCTAGACGCTAAAAATCACAAACTTAATAGAGACGCTGGCCACTTCACCTTGAACGGTCCCTTGAAATAAGTGCTAACTACTCATGCTAAACAATCTGCTCCATCTTGTATTTAGCTGTGACGCTCTGAGTACATTTCCCACACCTGAAGAAGAGCTCTGTGGAAGCTCGAAAGCTTGTCTCTCCCACCAACAGAAGTTGGTCCAATAAAAGAGATTACCTCACCCACCTTGTCTCTCTAATATACTTCCTGGAAGCAGATGTGTTCTCTGTGTACCTGGCGGTGTGAGGCGGGCCCTCACTTTGGGTGCTATTCTTTGCAATAAGAGCTGCGTCTGTCCAGAACTGCCAGCTATCCTGACTAAAACGCATTTGTGCTTCTAGGCCAGGAACGAGCCAGATGTTTACGAGACTAGCGATCTCCCAGAAGACGACCAGGCGGAGTTCGATGCGGTAAGGTTGTGTGGAACGCAACAGCTCTCTGACTAGCGTTGTGGTTGGAGGGCAGTGATAAGTGGGTGTGCCAATCCCAAATCATTTCCAAGGCTGCTTTTGCCCAAATGACTCCCGTAACTGTGCCGTATTGGGTGTATACTCCAGCAGATCTGGGTAGCAGAAAGCTCATCAAATGGTACTGTTTTCAGAATAGTTCCTAGCAAGGAAGGTGCGACAGTCCTCTTCTAGAAATGCTGCCCCCATAAACATCTGTTAAATCCTTTTCTTGGCCTTTTCATCATCCCAAAGGAGAACATGCATAAGGCTTTGGGGAAGGAAATCTCTGAAGAGGCCCTTTGCTTTTCTTCATCACTTTCTTCCAAACTGGAATTGGGTCTAGTGGCAACTGGAGAGATTATCTGCTTTAAATACAGTTGAGCTTGGTAGTCAGAAAGGGACTGTTCTCCCTTTGACGTGAGGTGCTCACCACGTTTGTTTGGTTAAATGCAAGATAGTGGGGTGGGAGTGTGTTAAAAATCAGATGACATCTTGGCATTTTATTTTCAAACTACAAATATATATTTGGGGCATCCTGGAACTCTGGTCTATGAAATATGCCTTTGGGCTTTCCTTGCCAGGCATAACACCAAAGAGAGATGGCTGTTCTTGTAGCTAGTGAAGCAAATCGGGCTGCTGTACATTCCCCCCTATGCCGTAGGGGTTTGGGCAAAAAAACAGAACAAATCCCACTGTTGCTAACACTGGGGAAGTCTCGGTGTAGGCCAGGCTTCTGTGGGTGCTGACGCTTTAAACGCCTTATTGTCTAGCTGCGCGGCGCCAGGGCTAAGCAATGCAGTGTTAAACATGGAGGCAGGCTCTGTCAGCGCTCCCGGCAAATGGAAAATGTTTGCCAGAAGCCCTGGTGTAGATGACCAGAAATGACAGCTGGCCAAACCCGGTCCTGAATCGAATGCGTTCGCTTTCTGATACGAGAGCAGCTCTGACGCTGCCGACCGTTCTTCAGTGATGCCTAATGCACTCCCGCGCCCCAGGAAATCCACACCGGGGATTTGTAGCCTGCATGAGGCTGCCCAGGGGAAAACGCCGCCTGAAAGCGTCCATTAAACTCTCAGCATTTGGGTCTTGGGCCTAGTTTGGCCTGAGCCCATTGTAAAAGCAAACTGTCTAACATCTCATCGCTGTGGGGAGCGCAGGGTCTGTTGAACCTTCTGCGGGAGCTGTGCTCAGCAGGGGAATTGCAGAAGGTATATTGGCCTCATGGCGTCTTGCTTTAGAAAAGGGAGTTTTCAGGGGTGGGAAGGAGCTGACTCAAACGCCCGGGAAATGCAGGCTGCAGGCACTGAGGGAACACTAGAGGCTCAGGATTGAAAGCATCTCAAAATAGCAGCAGGAATGGGCGTGCCCTGGAGACAGTCTCATTAACTGGACCTGGTCGGTGAAAGCCAGGGCTGAATGATGGCTTTGCCTTTGTCATCCCTGCCCTCAGATCAATGCTTACGTACCCAGGGGTGGGGCGGATCCACCCTGATGGGAATGAGAGGCCGGGGGCAGGTCGCTGGCCCTTTCTGGGCCTCGGTTTTCCCAGCTGTAAAATGGAAAGGATCCTTTCCCACCGCCCGGGGTAATGTTTACAAAATGCGTTGCAATCCTCTGGCGATCGGTGCCCTCCAAAGCACACTTGGTAGCTTGAGAGAGAACGGGTGAATTTCCCTTGCTGAGCAAAGACGAATGTCATACAGGTGATTTATCATGACCTATCGCCAGCTGGGAGTTCAGGGTTCTTTTTAGTGCTCTGCCCTGCTTTCGAAGTCCTTTTCCTCCCACATCTCAGGCCTCTGAGTCGGAAGCCTTTAGCAGGGCACAGTTTAGTCAAGGAGTAGCTGCCATGGCATGGCCTAGGGTTGTGGCATCTTGTTGCAGCCCGGAGCTGCGCCCGGCTCGGGCGCGAGAAGATTGCGGTCTGTAGCGTTTGGAATCTTGCTGGCGTTTCCGGTGCAAGTGACTAGACCAGGAGCTGGGAGAAACATCGCCCGGTTTTGATTGAAAATGAGCTTAAAAGCAGCAACCCAAGTTGGAGACGCTTCTGCAACAAACCTGGAAAGTAGGTCAGCACTTGGGGGAGACGTGGGTCTTTCTGCTCGAATCAGCGTCAAGGGTTTGGCTGATTAACAGGAGCAGACAGAAGGGGCGTTAAAAGAATGTTCTCCAAGGTGGGGGCGGTAACGCGAACACCCTGAGTGGCCATGTTGTGTAGCACCCACAAGGAAGCGAGGGGGTTCCCTTCTCTGCAGCTCTCGCGGCCTACCTGAGGGTTTAATGTAAGCAGGAAAGTGGAGCCGTGAGGACTAGGCTGGCTTACAGATACGGGGTGCCGGTGGGAAACGAAGGCGTGTGCGCATCCTCCACCAGCCTCCGATGTAACGAACCGCTTCCCTCATTAGTCAGAGGTTTATCTTTCGCAGTGCAGCGTGTTCCCCCCGGTGTCCTTCCCACTTCCTCCAGCTCGGGCTTGGATCTCTGCAACGAAGGGACCTCACTTAGGGGTCTGGTCAATTGCCTCTTTGCTCCGACTTTGCACTAAGGCTTCCCCCTTCCTTAGCTTCCTGGCTGTCCTGCCATCTTCTCAGGCTGCGACTCCTTTCCCTCCATCATGTTGTCACGGACTCACAGATCGTGCCCACTCTTGGCCCATGCGGTCCGTGGGGGGTGCCCCTTTCAGTGCAACAGCCCTTCTTGGGGGTCCACTCTCTCTCGGGGTCAGGCCCCTCCACCTCCTGGAGCCGCACCTCTCTGAGCCTTAGTATGTCTGTATCTGCCGTGGGCCTCCTCAGGGAGTCCCCTCCCTCTGGACCCCCGGGGCCTCCACCCCCGAAGGGGTTGATGCAACCCTGTTCTCTAGCCCAGAGCGACTCTCAGCCAGTGTAAAACAGGAGGGATTATTGAGCGTTGAAAACAGCACAGGAAACTCTCAGGGCCTCAGGCCTGGCCTCCTTCAGCCCAGCACATCCCAGTCTCTCTGCATCCAGGTGGTCTCTGCCTGCTCCCCCTCTCCAGCCCCGAGCCCCCCTGCTCCCAGCTGGGCCTCTGAGATCACCGGCCCCAAGCCCCGCCTCTGTCCATTGTCTTCTCTCCAGGTAAACAGGGTCACCGTGGCCTCCTCTCCCCTCTTCTGTTCTCTGGCCCCCTCTGGCTGGAACCGGCTGGTCAGATCTTGGGGTCCTCTCGTCACAGCCCATTGTCCTCCCACTGGCCAGAACCGGCTGCGACTCCTGAGCTGGGCCTCCAGGTCGCCAAGTCACCAGTCACTGGGGTCTCCATTCTCCAGGCCATTGGCCGGGGTCCCAAGTTCCCTCTCCGGTCCTCTACAACAACAAACTCCCTCTCACCTCGTTAAACCAGGAACACCCAGGGAAACTGAGTCCCACCCCCTCTGCATGCAAACCATTGAAAAACCAGGAAAAAACAAGAAACCCCCCCACTTCGTCACACATGCACACTGAACGCAAGCGCTGTCGGATGCCACAGCTCAGCCTTTAGACTCTCAATCAGATGCCCCTCTTGCTTAGCCCGACTCTTTGCTACTCCGTTGTGCTGGAATTTCCCTGAGCCCTGGGGTCCGCGTGGCGTACAGGGGCAGCACTGAAGAAGCCCTGTCCCCGTGCGTGCCAGGTTACATGGCAGTCAGATAGGTGAATGGGAGCTGTGGGTGCCCAGCAAGGTGCCCCCATGTTGATTTTGTCGCTTGCCTTTGGCGAGAGGGTTTGAGTCACTCGGGCTTTCTCTGGGCAACGTGCTCTGCAGTGAGGCTCCAGATGGAAACGCCTTTGCAGGGTGGCTGGGAGCTGGCTTGGCTTGGCACACTCAGTTATCATCGGCCTACCTGCGTGGTGCTGTGTCCGGCAGTGTGGTCAGTGTCTGTGTTTGTGTGGCGCTCGCGATTGCTGCTGGCATGTTAGCCGTTTGAGTTGGCGCAGTCAGGAGACCAGGGTAAATGAAGGTGTAAACTCACCACGCTTCTGGAGGCTGGTCAGAAACCAGGCGAGTGAAATACGGAGCAGGCCCCGACACTGCTCCATACCCGATGTGCAGGGCAGGCAATTCCTCTGCAACCCATGGCTGTGTAGCCACCCCGGCCCTGGCACACGATCCTACTCGAGAGCAGGATTTCACCCAAAGAAACGGCCCGCTTCTCCCAGGTTCCCTCTGCCGTGCTGTGTGAGAAACGGGCGCCGAAGGGCACGGGGTGGATGCTGGCCCATGTGGGACGGCTGTTTCCCCAGGCCTGCTGCTTCGCCCCTGGGCGCATCCCCGTTGTAGAGAACTCCACAGAGCTCGGCCGTTGACTCTGAAGTGGGAACTTCCCACGTGGAAGCAAAGCGGTTTTGTGGTTGCTCTCGCCCCGCCTGTGTCGAGGCCTTCAGAAGCTGGGATGGAGACCATGCCCCATTGGGTGGCCCTGTCTCTCTTGAATGGCCTCCTGCCTGTAGCCAATTTGCCTCCATACTCCTGAGGTCTCCCCCAGCCTGCCCTAAGGGGGCTAAACTGAGCCTGTGTCCAGCCCCACGTCCCTCTCCAGGTGAGCAGCGGGAGATGCCGCTCTACCCTGGGAGCTGACTCATTGTCCTGCTGAGCCTCACTGGCCTAGAGGGAGCTACGCCCAGGGGCCGGTTGTGCCAATAATCTGACTATGAACCCAGCCCCGGCATTGTAGAATAGAGACCTGACTTGTAAATTACACACCCGTATTAAAACAACACAAGCTCAGACGTTTCTGCCCAAACCCAGGGCTAGCGGCTCGTTTTTCCCCTGAAGAGGGCACCTGCACTCCTAATACGGCCATTTCTATATTCGTTTCTATGTAGCTTTTAATTGGCTTATGAAATTCATTTTCCTGGCCGCATAATCTGATCCAGCCTCCACGTGTTACCCCTGCTGCAGTGGGGATAATTCGGTTTTGAATGGCTAAGTCTAATGTCCTTTTCTCCAAGATGATCCTTCCCAGAACAAGCTACGGGCCCTTTGCTGGCTTCGCCGCTGGCAAGGTTTGGTGGTTTGCAGTGGGAATCGAACAATCTCGCGACGCTTGGCCATGGTGCTGCTTTTGGAACCAAATCTGTCCTTGCACCTGTGCTGAGAGGTTGCTTGAAGCGTGGGGCTACTTTCACTGGTGCTCTGTGCTCCAGGCTATTCCTGGCTGCAGGAGTTAAGTCCCCAGTCCCCATAGGCAAGACATGCTTGACTCTGAAGCCTTCAGGCTGCTTTTATCCTTGGGAGCAGGTGCATGTTCTTCTGAGCTCCAGATTTAGCGATTAAAGCCCAGAGGTTTTCGAGCACCGCTGCCTTGTTCACGTTCTTCCGTTTCCCCTTGCCCATTTTGAGCCCCGCATGTGTGTTGCAGAGCTGGTCTCTTGGTAAATAGATCTCCCCAGGACGGTTCTCGCTACCTCTGGACCTGAAAGCTGCAACGTTATCGCTGAGACTAGATCTTGGTTCAGTGGAATTCTATTTCTGCCGTCCCTTTAAACCAATTTCAGCCCGATGTACTAAATGAGATTCCAAACCCGGGAGCCTGAGCCGCGTGTGCAGACGCGAGACGCCCCTTTCACCGTATGAATCCAGGGCCACTGACCGGATGAACGTTAACTCTAATGCAGTAACGCCCCGCGGCAGTGCCCTGCTGGCGTGCTCTACGGTGTTTTTATTATTGTCTGCTCCAAGGGCTTAAAAGAGAGACTAGATTTAAAAAAATAAACAGATCAGCCTTGAACTCAATTGAAAATGAATTGCCCCAGGTGAAAAGGCCACAAACGGTGTCTGAATTGGGGACTTTCAGCTAGCTTAAGTTTTTCTCCCTCCTCTGCCAGCAACAAATGAATGCAAACAGCAGCCTCGGCCCGAGTCAGTTGGTAGCAGCTGCTGTGAGCTCTATGCCCGGAATGGCACCTTGGCCTGCTTCGGAGAAGCCTGGCTTCTCTGGGCGTCTGCGACTGGCGTCTTCTATTGGCAACAGGAATTAATGATGCTGGAGAATTTCCAGTTGCCTCCCTAGCTAGTGCACTTCGGGCATTGCAGTGAGTGCTTTCGAGCGCAGCCCATGGGGCGGGGCCGTCCCTGCAGCTCCTCAGACAACCCCTCTCGTTTTGGGGTACCAGCTCAGACTGCTTTATTGTGTTGATTGACTGTTGCGCAGTTGAACTTACCTGAGTTTTCCTAATGCTCTTCCCCCCCTGCCTTTTCACTACCTTGCCTGGATTCTAGTTTGCACAAGTAAGACCATTACAACGCTTCTCTTTTGCATGCTTTGGAATTTGATTTTTGCATGCGGGTAAATCTGCACCGCGCTTGGTTGTGAATGTAGCGAAGAGTTTTAAATCCCAGTCGTTAACCGCCCCCCTCCCCAGGGGGGTCTGATTTCAAGATGATTGTTGGGTTAATCGAGGTACGGGTGTGAAATTGGCGGGTGGCCCGGGGCAGTGTTCTCTCTTCCCGCACTAAGGTATGTAGCCGGAGCAGAGGAAAACGAGGAATTGGACGTTGGTTTTAGCAGGAGGAAGGTTTGGTTAACGGGGATTTCTCGCCCAGAGTGGGAAGAACAAAAGAGGAGCCTAAATCCAGGCTAGTGCACCCGCACGGTGCCCTGCCGGGGGCTCTGCCGGCTGTGTGGCAGGCGCCCCGGGGTAACTGGCATGAAACGGAGCAGACTCGCTGTCCTGCTCTAATACAAAGGGGTGTGCCGATCCCAGAATGCAATGCAGCCTTTCAAAGATGGCACCCAGCCCAGGTCCCCCTCCACCTCCTGCCATGGTTACTGCAGCCTCCTCTTCTCTGACACCTGCACCCTCCCGGGACGCTTCTCCTCCCGACCATGCAAACTAACCATCTTCCTCGCCTGGGGATCGGGCCACGTGCCCCCGTCCCCTGAGATTTCCCACTGCTCCCCCACCCCCCCACTTCGAGTTCAAGCTCAGTCGGCTGCTGCCCCTGGCCAGGCACTAGCCCTCGCCACGTAGCCCCGTGGGCTGCTGTCCCTGGCCGGGTGCTAGCCCTCACCTGGTCAGCCGACGGCTGCTGTCCCTGGCCGGGCGCTAGCCCTCACCACGTAGCCCCTGGGCTGCTGTCCCTGGCCGGGCGCTAGCCCTCGCCACGTAGCCCCTGGGCTGCTGTCCCTGGCCGGGCGCTAGCCCTCGCCCGGTCAGCTGACGGCTGCTGTCCCTGGCCGGGCGCTAGCCCTCGCCCGGTCAGCCAACGGCTGCTGTTCCTGGCTTTCCTCATCCTACCCCCTCGGGCGTCACGCCTGAAACGCGTTGGTAAGATGCTTGGGGCTTGGCTCTCTGTCGGGAGGCAGCTGGCATTGCTATGACGACACAACCAGACTGCTTGGGTCAGACTGTAACGTGGCATGCTGGGACCTGGAGCCTGCGGGCTGCTTTACTGTTAAAGGCGAAGGCTGTTGTCTGGCAACACGGTGATAGAGAATGAAAAAAAACCCCTAGAAATCCCGTCCTCTGGTGAAACAAATCAGACTGAGGCCTACTTAACAATTCTGCTCTCCAGGTGCTGCCATGGGGAGCCCAGGTGACAGCTGGGGCAGGACACAGGGTCTTTACTTATTTTTTTTGATCTGTCCCTCAATTTGTAATCCCTGCAAGTTGGCCTACTGGGGTCTGTGAGGGCCCGGCGTTGGGGGTGGTTCTTGCTGGGCGAAAAGGACCCTGTGTTTATTTCTGACGATCAGAACCAACAGTCAATCAGGCGGTTTAATGACCTCACGCTAAGGGATTAGTGTAACTTCTAGCCTGTGAAATGAGCAGGGGTAGAGCCTGGGTATCCTGGCATGCCCTGTCTGGCCACCCGAATCTCTGGGGGAATCCTCGGAATGATGGAGGCGCCGTGTGGGGCCCGCTTTCCAATCCGCTGGTTGCTCTGTCTCTCCGGGTGAGTACGTTCCAGCGGCAGGCTGGCAGGGCGCTCTGGAGGTGGAAAGCCCACCGTATCCTTTTGGACTAGCTTTCCCTTTCCTGTCCTCCTGTTTTCACGGCAGCGTCAGGAGCAGGCTCACCCCGAGGAGGAGAAATGGTGCTCTTAATCCCTTCCTCCCCCGAGAAATGACTGGCGCGCCTCACCGGCTGGGGAAACACAGCTCTCCCTGCGGCCGTTCCGCACCACCACTGTGGGTGGCTCCGGCCTTTGTCTAGGAGGTGGAGGGTGTTTCTCCGCATGTCATCTCCGCATCCCGTGAGCCTGTGTCGCTCTGGCCTCCGGCAGAAGTCTCCTCTCCTGAGGAGCGTGCATGGATTTTGTTGTTCCAATGGATCTTTACAACTAAAACCCCTCGCCCCCCCCTCAAAAATCTCCAGATGGTAGCCACCGATTCTGGGAGAGAGTCTGGTCTACTGGTTAGAACAGCTGGGGCCCGGGAGCCGGGTGTTCACAGCTCTCAGACTGTGACTGTAGGCAAGTCAGTGCCCCTTTTCGTACCTCCCTCCATTAGCCCCATGGGACATTTCGAGGGAATGGGGGGTGTTGTGTGCATCACACCTGAGCTCGGCAGTTGCTGTTGTGTTACCTCTGGGAAGGGCTTGGGGGTGATGGCCTGAGAAGGTGCGCAGGTCGGGGGTGGGCCAAAATACCCTGCAAAAGGTGCCTCGGGGGCACCTCTGATTAGCCTGCTGAAAGCTGGAACCTTTGTTCCCAGTTCCTCAGTGGACGGGGTCTCAGCGTGGGCCCCAGATGCCAGGCGGAACGACCCTAGTTTAAGCCATGGCTAAGTGCTGCTGATCTCTGAGGGCATCAAATGGTCCCTCTGACTTCCCCCCTCGCTTTGGTTTGGCCGAGCAGCGGCTGCCCTCCTGGGCACTCAGGGTGCGGATCCAGGGTGGCCTCGTGCTCCTTGCTCGACTCCCTTGTCTGCGTGCAGAAACAACCCCAGCGGTGAGTGCCGCTAAACCACAGCTCCCCTCGCCTGGCTGATTGCAGTGTGTGGCGCCAGCCAGGTGCCCCCAGCAGCAGCATGGACCTGCTGTCGCTTTGTCCCTCCAGGTGGCCAAGTCAGGCAAGTGTCAGTTCGGAGGTTTCCCTCTCCGCTCCCCCTCCCCAGTGTCTCAGGCTGGGGCCTCTTTAGCATCTGGCTAAAAGTCCAAAGGAAGAGTTTAAGCCCAAACTGTTGGAGGCTCTTAGCCGAGAGCTGGGGGGCACCTGGCCCCACGCCACGGGGGTTTCATCGTCCGCAGACGGGTGCCGGCTCCATTCCAGGCTTTGGCTCTCTCCAGTTCTCTGATGTTGTGTTTCCAGGGTGTTCTCAGGAGCTGGGGACTCCGCTGGGGTGAAGCTGGTGCACAAGGCAGGTCGGAAGCCCCCCCCCAGGGTGTCCTCTTCATCTTTTCTGTAGACCCGCTCCTACCCCGGCAGCGGGCACCAGATATGCCTGAAGGGGGCCGGGCTGGGGGATGGCAGAGTTGCCCACCCTCTGCAGAAGGCAGGTGGTGAGGGCGTTGGAAAGAGAAGCTGGCAGGAAACCCCTCCCAGCCTCCCCAGGGTGAAGCCTGGCAGTCCAGGTGCGAGGCGATCTCGTGCTATGCTCCATTCCAGTGGCTTGTAGAGCAGGTAATGCCTAGCCCCCTTGACCAGCCGCACGCAAGCCGGCTAGCGGAACTAGTAGCCAGAAGAAGGTATCTCCTTAGGGGTCAGGCAAATGCACCCCCCTTTGGCTTCCCCCCCCCAGGATTCAGGTGCACTGCTTGGCGTTCACTGAGGCCCCATCTTGGTTTTCACCCAGCTGCCCGGTTGGTTGGCTGAGGTGGAAGGAAGCCAGCGGTTTGGCTCCCGGTCACTCGGTGAAGGATTAGGCGGGGCTTGAACCCAGGTCTGTTGTGCCTCTAGACCACACCCGGCCTCCTGCTGCCCTGGGGGAACAGCCGTCGGGAGGGCAGCAGAACAGAGAGCAGAGGGTGCAGAGACACTGGGCACCAGCAGCTCCCTGCCTGGCTTTCCTGGGGCTGGCAGGATAGTGTCCTCCAGACCACAGCTTCAGAAATGGCCTCCTAGAGATGATGGGGGTGGCGAGGCGGAGAATTTCCCTGCTGCCCAATCCCCTTTGCTATTAATGGCTTTGAAAATGTCAGCCTAGCTGCCCGCCTAGGCGGAGGGGCTGCTGTGGAAAGCCCCTCCCTGCTGTGCCCTTGCATCCGGGCGCCTGCCTATGAGGGCGTCTCCTCCACCGCGATCCCTTCAGCTAACGTGGGTATTTGTCTGCTATTCCCTGAGCTGGGAAGGGGGGAGACCCGTCAGACTTTTCCACAGCTCCCCCTCAAATGCTCCTTCCCGTCCCGCTGCTACCAGGGGGCACCATCCGCCGTTGCATTTCAGTGATCTAAGCCCCCGTCCGTGCACACGCCAGCCCGGGAACGGCCAGCCGTTCAGAAGCATAAAGAGCAGCTAAATTTGCTGGGGCCCCGCAGCGGGAGACGATGGAGCCCCTGGGCGCGCTCTGCCGGCGGGACTAACACACGGGTGCCGCTGGCTGAATCCCGCTGCTCCACGTCTGTCCTCTCCGAAGCTCCCCATAACCTCGCAGCTCCTAGGAACGCGGCAGTGGTGCTAGCGAACTCCCCTGCCGTAGGCCGGCTGCTAGCTTTGCGAGACGGGGGGGTCCGTGCGTGGGGACTGTGTAAACTGGTGTGTAGTGCATGTGACAAGCTTCTAATACGATTTTTGTCTTTTTCTCTCCCCCCCCCCCCGCCCCCATTCCCTGCCCTCCTAACTTTTCTTTGACTTTCTCACCTCTGGGAAAACGCAAGGAGCTGGTAAGGAGCCTGACCTCTCGTCTGCTTGAATGTTCTGCTGAGCGAGCAGCTGCTGTAACCTTTTGTCTTTACCGACCCCCGGGCACCAGAGCAAAACTTGATTGCTGCCCCGCCCCCCGCCCCTTGCTGGGGGTCCCGTAGGCAGGCTGTTCCCATCACTTCTAACCACTGGGCATCATTACTCCCCAGCCCGAGACCAGCGGCTCCCAAACGCTCCCAGTTCACGTTCTGCCTTCAGAAATCGCTCTGAAGTCAGTCGGCCCGTCAAGCTCCCGTGCGGCCTGCGGTTTGGGAGCCCCTGTCCTGGACGGCACAAAAGCTCCGAGTCACCGTTCCTAATCTCAAATGGCCGTTACTGGCGTCTGCCCAGCCAGCAGTCACGAGGCCTCCTTTCCCCGGCGTTCCGAACGCGCCCCAGCCGGTCCTCGCAGCCCCGCGTGCTGGAGGCTGAATGCTGTAACGGCATCTAAACTAGAGCAAACCCGGCTTCTGCCCCCCGCGTTCCAGGACGGGCTGGAGAGAGCAGCCCGGGGCTAGCTCTGAGGAGCGTCCCCTTCATTTCAATGGCTGCTTGGTGCAAATCGGGTCCAGTGGCTGAATCCATCTTGAGGGACTGAAACTGATCGCTGCCCCTTGACTCCCCAGGCCTGGCCCGGGTCCCTGTTGTGCTAGGACCGAGAGGTGGCCCCTGCCCCAGAGAGCTTCATGCTGCTCATAGCAGATTTTTCCAATATTAATAACTTGGCTGTTTAAAAGGGTGCCAGCTTTAAAGCCTTCAGCCCATTCGCCGTAACCTAACGCGAGCAAGCGTCTCAAACTGGACAGCTCCCGGGGTTTCCCTCGAATGGCGAGATTCAGCCCAGCGAGACTGGCCAGGGCTGAGGTCGAAATGCCCTAAAACCAGTAGGCACCCTGGCAGATTCTGAACGTGGAGGGACCATTCCCCGGCGGGGACAGTTTGGGTTTGTAACCTACTTCGGGGGTCCCTTTGTTTAAATGTTAGGGGGGTTTACAAGCCGGTTAGTTACCGTGGAGTGCAGAGCAGGGCAGGGTCCCGGGCCCCCGACCAGGCAGCCCCGGGCGAGAGATAAAGACAAAAGGTTTCTCTTTAACCGTGATTAACCTGCCTTTGGTGTTCTCCTAGCACTAACCCCTAGGCGGGCGGGTTTCTGCCTGGCACCAACGCTCTCTGTGCGCGGGAGAGGCTCTGCTCTGGGCCTGACGCTCTGAAACTGCCTGATGACTAACTCACCCTCTGAGCACTGAGCAAATCCAGGTCAGCAGCCCCCAGCCTCCGCACAAATCCCTCCGCCAACATTCAGGCCTGCGTCCGAGCCTAGGCCAGTGCAGGAGGGGTAGGTTCCTGTGCCTGCGTCTAGCCCCCCCCCCCCCCCCCCGGGGGGCCTGCCCCGTCTCCTAATCCCTGGAGAGCTCCATGCCCAGGGGCTGCCCCGTTCCGCGAGCCAGGCCGATCGCCAGAGACGGGCTTGTTCCCAGTGTGGAAGTCAGACTCTCATCATCCCAGGGCCGGCCCCCTGCGGGCCATTAGGGGCGAGCCGAGGGCTGGGCTCCATGTGCCGAGATCGAGTCCTGCGCTGGGAGGCAGGAGTCGCAGCCGGAGAGTTTGCTGGGGCTTCCCTCCTGATCTGCCGCGGGGGCAGCCCTCTCTGCAGCTCGGTGCCCCAGCCGTGTGCTCCAGGCCATTTCCTTCACCCCGCCCGGCCTGGGACTCTCCAGACCTCTGGGGTCGGAGCCCCGGTTCTTTTCATGGCTTCAGGGCGATCCAGCCACCTGTTCAAACTGAGCTGCCCCCCTGTCGCCTGTACAGGCCCAGGGCCGGCAGCTGGGCATGGAGCGGGGGATCCCACCCCAATGCTCCCTGCGGCTGCAGGGCCTGGTCCCGCTGGCTGGGGGCAGCCATGCGAAGTGACTCCCCAGTGAGCTCTGAGCAGGACCGGCCCGGGAGGAGAATTGTGCAGGGACCCCTAGTGAGAGAGAGGGCAAGACAGGCTGGGGTGAGTGACCCCTGCTCGTCGCACAGGGGATGCGGTCCAAGAGGCTCCTCTAGCCCTCGGGGGGCCACGTCTCGTAAGGAACAGCTCAGCAGGTCTGTGATACCGAGAGCCAGTCACCCCAACCCAGGGTGACCCGTCAATCCATGGCCACGTCCCGCCGTCGGAAATGCAGCAGGGCGTCAGCCGCTGCGTTGACCGTCTGCGTCTCCTGTTCGTTGCACCACGGTTTGCTGGCGGGGGGATTGAGTGAGCGTTCGCAGCCTGGCGGCTCTGCTCCCTCTGCCTGTTGGTTGGGAGCCCCCGGATCCCAGCGCAGCGGCTTTGCGGGTAAAACCCTCCCCGAGTCTCCTGTCGCTCAGAACGGCCAGTCTGCAGAAAACGATTTTCCGTATTGATTTCCGTGTCCGCATTTACAAGAGAGCCGGCCCTGCAAGCCCACGCCCCGCGGGGCCGCCCCCTGCGGTCCTCTCGCGGCCCAGGGCTCCTGGCGAGGCTCCACAAGACTGGCTGGCGCTAGCGAGACCCAAGAGCATGTTAATGTTATCCTGTAGCTCCCCCCCCAGTGATATCCGAGCCCCCCTTTATCTGCAGGGACTTCGGAATAGCCCCCGAAACCTTGGGCCAGAGGCAGGGCCTGAGCTGAAGGCTTTGAAGCTGTGGGCATTGAGCAGGCCTGGCTGGTTTGCACACCTGTCACCAGGGGCTATTTAAAGGGGGCCCAGCCGGGCCCCGGCCAAGTTATTAACATCTGGTGGACTCTGCTCCTCCCTGGGGCAAGGGCAGCCGTGCGCTTCCTGCAGCACTAAGGGCCCGTCGGAGGGCGGGGGTGTCCCTAGGGAAGTGCTCTCAGCTGTTGGGGGAGGGGGCGGGTGGCCCCGGGGTCTCTAATGCTGGCCTGTCTGCGCAGGAGGAGCTGACGAGCACCAGCGTGGAGCACATCATCGTCAACCCCAACGCTGCCTACGACAAGTTTAAGGACAAGAGAGTGGGCACCAAAGGGCTTGGTAAGGCTGGCCCGGGGGGCACCCGTCTCCTGCATTGCTTGGGAACGGTGGGAGGGGAGGCACCAACCAGAGCGACTGGCCGGTGGTAGAAGTGAACCGGGGGCGTCGCTGTTGTGTCCTTTGATTGGTTTGCGGGTGGGGGGGCACCCAGAGCAGCACAAGCTGCCCCAAGTCCTTACGGAGAGCCGGGGAGCACTGAGCGTGCCCAACGGGGGAGTCTCCCACGGGGGTCGTGGCTCAGCGCCCAGCCGGGGGCTGGTTTAACGTCCCCCGAGCGAACTGCTCTCTCCTCTCGCTCTGCAGACTTCTCGGATCGCATCAGCAAAGCCAAGCGGACGGGCTACGAGTCGGGGGAGTTTGAGATTGTAAGTAACCGGCCTGGTTCTGTCGCCGTCCCGCTCTGAGAGGAGGGTACTAGGCACGCTCAGTGGAGAGAGAAGAGCTGAAATCGGCACTTTTGTCCTCCCGCGCGTCCCCCGAAGGGAAGTTAAACCGTCCCCCGAGCCCAAGGGCCCTGGAGGCCAAGCTGGGCCCCCCCCCCACTCCTGAGAGGGGTCTCACCACTCCCTCCCCTGCTGGCTGCCTGGGCAGGGACCGGACTCCACGACCTTTGGGCCCAAAGCGGGTGTGACGGGCTAATGCCCCTGCCTGCCTGTAGCTGGTTCTCGAAGGCTTTGGCTGTGCTTGTCACTGGCCTGGGGGGGGAAGGAAATGCCCCTCCCTTGGAATAAAACCCAGCCGTGGTGAACCCCCTGGCTCCCCTCCCTCTGCCTGAGTGAGTAGTCACAGCCCCTCCTGGGAGGCCGAGGACCAGGAATTATGGTCACCCTGACGCGACGACGCTCCAGCACTGGGCAGGGCATCGGGAGCGTGTGGCCCTCAGGAGGTGTGAATTTGGCTCGCTCAGCTTCGGCGGGCCCATTTCAGGTCCTCCTCGGCTTTGAGGCTGGGTTTCCCATCAGCCTCCGGTAGAGAGGCACCCTACCCCAGCCCGCCACCCCCGGGCCCGCAGAGAGCCCTGTGCAGAAGCCGATTCCCCATTGCAGGGTTAGAATTCGTTGAACCAGAGCGGAGGGGCCATGCGACCTAAACCCCTCTGTGTCGTTAGCTAGGGGAAGGCATTGGTGTGAAAGAGACGCCGCGGCAGAAGTACCAGCGGCTGCTCCATGAGGTTCACGAGCTGAGCACAGAGGTGGAGAAGATACAGGTAGGAGCCACCTTGGGCGTCGTGCGTTGCCCCCATTGGGTGAGACGTCCAGGCCGTGTCCCTCCAGTCTGGTGGGAGGCAGTGGTGTCTGGTGGGCAGAGCACTGGACTGGGACTCAGAAAACCTGGGCTCTGTGCCCAGCTCTGCCACTGACCTTGGCCAAGTCACTCCACCCCTCCGTGCCTCAGTTTCCCCATGTCAAACAGGGAGCCCTTTGAGATCTACGGCTAGAGCCGATTGCTCCCCGCCCGTGCCACTGGCTGGGAGCAGAATTGTCAGAGCCTTTAGCTGGGAGGTGGCGGGTCCCCGTGACCGCAGAGCCCCACGCCCCGGCTGTAACGCGGCAGCGTCTCCCTCTGCAGAGCACCGCGAAGGAGTCGGCGGCAGAGGAGAAGCTGAGCCCCGTGGCGCTCGCCAAGCAGGTCGTGGTCCTGAAGCAGCAGCTGGTCTCCACGCACCTGGAGAAGCTCCTGGGGCCGGACGCAGCCATCAACCTGACTGACCCCGACGGAGCCCTCGCCAAGTGAGCTCGGGTCGGCTGCTTCCCCGTCCCAAGTGTCCCTCAGCGAGGGAGCGTTTGGAGCTGGGACGTTCCATCCTCGGGCTCAACCTCCTTTGTGGCGACTTCTCCCCGTAAACCGGGACCAAATCCCTGCTCTGCCCTGGCGAGTGCCCGAGGCCGTATTGTGCCGGCAACGTGGGGGTGCCCGGGGTGGCGGGCGAGAGAATTCAGCCCCAGCACCTCCTGCTGACCCCTGGGCTGGGGCTGGGAGGGAGCGTCCTCTCCTGAGCTCGGCGCCGCTGATCGGAAATCAGAGACCGGCTGGCCTCCCACCCCCGGGGTGCTGCAGTCAGCCGCCCCTCAGCTCCCGGGGGGCAGGAGCTGCCCGCGTCTGGTCGATGACAGCTTAGCTGTTCACCACGGGGGGGATGGGGAAGGATGAAAACCGAGGCCGATGGATGAGAGATTGAATCCACTGGGCTGTAGCTGCCTTGGAGCGCCCCAGGGGTGGTCGCGGCGAGGGGCGTTAGCGGGCATCACTGCAGCCTGGCCCCTTCGTCGCTGTGCCCACGAGGCTGGCGTCTCCGGTCCCCATTAACCCCGCCGCAGCAGCAGGGCCCTGTTACCTCCCAGCTGGTGACCGCCACTCGCAGGCCCTGGAAACCAGCAGGGTCTCTTCTGTTTACCAGGCGCCTGCTCATACAGCTGGAGGCGGCTAAGAGCGCCAAGGGCACCCCCGGGGCAGGGAAGAGCCCGTCGAAGGCCCCTGCGCCCGCAGGGAACATGGTGACCTATGAGCTGCACTCGAGACCTGAACAAGACAAATTCTCTCAGGCTGCAAAGGTGAGGCTGGGGCGGGTCTGGGTTCGGAGTTGTCTGCCGGGCAGCAGTGGCCATGCGACAGCAGAGCTGCGGGCAAGGCTGGGCGCCGGGAATGCCTGGGATCTACCCCTGGCTCTGGCCTGGGCGATTTAGCTCTTGCGTCACTTCGCTGGCGTGCCTCAGTTTCCCCAATCTAATGCTTATTTACTTGCCCCCTGGGGGAGGGGGGTGCTAATACTTGAAAATACCAGCCAAGTTCTTGTTTGAAAACCTGCTGCTGAGCCCATAGTAACATCACCGGGAAGATCTGTGGGGCAGGGCCCCTCTGTTCTGTGTCAGGGCACAGGGGGGACCATGCGCAGATGGTTATTTCTTGCCTGGCCTTTGAGGCTGGAAACCAGGGGGCCTGTTGGGTCAGACTCTGCCGTCCCCCTGCGCAGGGAGGGCCCGGGAATTCAGAGGCTGTGACGAAGGGTCTGGGGGCAGCAGGGAGAAGGAAGCGGGGGACGGCTTCTCGCTCTGGGGTGCCACAGCTCAGCACAGGAGCGAGCTGCAGCCAGCGACTGCCCTGGTGGCTGGATCGCACCCGCCGGCGGAGCCTTAGGCAGCCGCTGGGCCGGGGCAGCCTTGGCGTCTCGTGCTGCTCGGCCGGCGCCTCGGCAGGCCGGCACGGAGCTCTGAGCGGCCACCTGACTGCCTGCCTGGGCTTTCTGGGCAGCGATGCGCCGTTCCAGCACCCCGTGCCCAGCCTTGCGGGTAGGGGAAGCAGGGCATGCTGGGGGCGTCGCTGACCTCTCCTCTCCCCGTTGATCTAGATAGCGGAGCTGGAGAAGCGGCTGAGCGAGCTGGAAGCCACAGTGAGCTGCGAGCAGGACAGCCAGGTGAGCGCCCTGCAGGGGGATCAGGCTGGGGCGGCCGTCCAGCCCCCCTGTGCCTGGCGTGGGCATAGTGCCCAGGGCCGGGCAGCTCTGAAATTCAGGCTCCTGGCTCCACACGCTTGCATTCTCTCTTTCTCCTAGAATCCCCTGGCGGTTGGGCTGCAGGGAGCCAGCCTCATGGTAAGCCCGAGTGCTGGGGCCCGGCTGGGGAAGGGGGTTTGTTACGGCCTCGCCGGTGTCCTGTGGAGCACCGAGACCCAGGGGGCTGTGGGCCGAGGTCCCTTCCCGGGCCGGAGGCAGCGTTTCCGAGAGTGGTCTGGGGGGATGCAGCCTCCCCCGGTCTCAGGTGGGGCGCCCGAGCCCAGCCCTGGCCGGGTCAGGTTCTGCTGGGCAGGGTGCAGGCGGTGAACTCCCGCTGGCCGCTGCCCGGGGTCGGCATTCGCGTGTTTCAGCCCGTTCCTCCCGCAGGAAACCGTGGAGATCCTGCAGGCCAAGGTCAGCACCTTGGACGTTGCTGTGCTGGAACAGGTGGAGGCGAGGCTGCAGGTGAGCAGCTGAGGGGGGGAGGATAAACTGGCAGGCCCCCACCTCCGGGCCAGCCACCTGCCCTGGGGTGCGGTGACACCGGAAGGCGCCCGGCGCCCCCAGCCCGGCTGGTGGGATCCAGGGGCTGGGAAGGACCCAGCTGTGCTGGGTGTCTGCACAGGGCGCACCTGGCAAATGCTGCCCTGGTTCTGGGGGTCCAGGAGCACGGGGCAGCCCCTAGCCCCAGCAAGAGGCAATGGGGGGCGTGGATGGGTGCATGGCACAGAGGTGCTGAGGGACCCACCTTGCCCCTGCTGAATTGGTACCATCCTGGCTTCTGGCCCAGCCACTGTGGGGGGCTGTGCTGCCAGCTAGTGGGCAGGAGGGGGACTGGCAGGGCGAGGGGCACCTGCTCCCCTAGGATCCTCACGTCTCCTTTTCTCCCCCAGAGCGTCCTGGGGAAGGTGAATGAAATCGCCAAGCACAAAGTGGCCGTGGAGGACGCAGACACCCAGAGCAAGGTCAGGTCGCTGCGGCCCCGCCAATGCCCTGGCAGCCAGTGCCGCCCCGCTGCGATCATCTGCACCCACACCCCTCCTGGGGTGCCCCAGGCCCTGAACCCATCTCGGGCCTGGCATGGCTGGCATCACCAGCAGAGGGGGACTAGGGTGGCACAGGCTGCTGGGGGCTGGTGAAGGGGGGAGGGGACGGCACGTGACGCCTGGTACGTTGGGCTGCCTGTGAGCTGGGGGGGGGAGGGTCAGCGTGGGCCTTGGAGCCGCCCCCTCCTCTACCTGGCACTAACCCCCCCCCCCCATCTCCCCTCTGGTGCCACCAGGTGCATCAGCTCTATGAGGTCGTGCAGCGCTGGAGCCCCATGGCCACCACCCTGCCCGCGCTGGTGCAGAGACTGGCCACTGTCAAGCAGCTGCATGAGCAAGGTGAGGGGCAGGGGCAGCTGCAGGGGGGGAAAGGGGCTCTGTGCCCGTCTGCCCCAGGGCGGCTCTGAGCTGCTGCCTATTGGCTCTTGTCCCTTCCAGCCATGCAGTTCGGGCAGCTCCTGACCCACCTGGACACCACCCAGCAGATGATCGCCAACTCCCTGAAGGACAACGCCACGCTGCTGACACAGGTGGGCATCCCAGCAACACCCCCTTCCCCCCGGCCTGGGAGCGAGTGAACCCCTGGGGGTCCCCATGCTGTCCCCTGTCCCAGTGCTACCCACTCTCTGTCCCGCAGGTCCAGAAGACCATGAAGGAGAACCTGGTGGCTGTGGAGGAGAACTTCGCCAGCATGGACGCGCGGGTGAAGCAGCTCTCCCAATGAGCCCCGCGGCCCCAGACCCGCTGCTGGGGGGGGGCTCGCCAGTCCCTCTGCCACCCTGCTCCCCTCCCCCAGGCCCTGCCCTTCTGTGGGGGGAGGGGGCTCTGCTGCTGATGACCCAGGGTGAGGGGCAGAGCCCAAGGGAGGAAGGGGGGTGGGGCTCACGCTCATCAACCTGTACAATTATTTACTATTAAACTCTGTCTGCTCGCACGCCTGGCCCTGCCCCTTCCTGCTTCAGGGGGGCCCGGCGCCCGGCACTCGCCACACACCGCAGCTTTTAAATACACATTTTAATAATTGATACAAAACACCCCAAAATCCCCGCGGAAGAGCCAGCGGCACTCGGCCCCCAGCTGTTAAATTAAGTGGCTCCCCAGGGGCCGGTTCCAGCGTCTACAAAAGCAAGGCCCCGTCGGTGAGGGGGGGGGGGGCAGGGCCCAGCCCCCGCTTTGCATAATTCCCACCAGCAGCCTGGGAGCGCGTAGTGTGGGTGGGCGGGCGGCGCGGCCGGGCCCCGCCAGCCGCCGGACCTGAGTGTTCTCGGAGGAGTTAAAAACAAGGGAAAAGGGGGCTGGGGGCCTGGTCCCTCCCGGTGCCCCAGCGTCACGGGCCAGGCGCCCCCAGGCTCTGCCCATGCCACGCTTATTGCTTTGTACCGTTGCCCGGGAGGCTGCCCCCTGGCGAGGGGCACAGGGAGGTTTTTGGTGAGCGGGACATGCGGAAAGCTAACCCCTGAGGCGTTCCTGGCCCTGCTGAGACCCGCAGGCCTGAGGTAGGGGAGGAGCCCTCCCCCCCACAGCCTTGATACGGGGGGGGCGGGCAGAACGGCAGCGGCTGGGAGCAGCCCCGGCCTGCAGGGGGCGCCGCCCCGGCTCCCTGGGATTTCACTGCATTGCAGAATGGCTTCCGAAGTGCTTTGGCAGCCGCGGCCCGGCACTGCCTCCTGCTGGGCGGAGCGGTAAGTGCCCATTGCCAGCAACGGCACCTGCGCCGGGCCCCTCACTGTCCACAGGGGGCCCCCGGCCGGGCCTCAGCTCGGCTTCACCTCCCCTGGGTACCTCTGGGCCGACGCTACGTCACCAGCTTCCGGCGGCGGTTCTTGGCGGGGCGGCCAGGCCGGGGGCGCCGCCCCGGGGCACCGTCCTCCTGCAGGGGTGAGAAGGGAGGGTGCTGCTGGATCGATCCCCGAGCTGGGGCAAACGTCTCCCCCCTGGGGAGGAGTCAGGACCCCAGGGCTTGTTCTGGACTCAGCCCCTCGCCAGCGGCTGTTGAATGAGATAGATGAAGGGGCCCAGACGCCCCGGGGGGGGGCACCTATTGCTGCGCTGCCCTGCCCCGCCCACCAGTGGCACTTACGGTGGGGACGGAGCCTGGCTCGGCGGTTGGGCCCCTCGCTCGTGGCGTCTCCAGGCGGGTGCTAGGCCGGGGAGCGCTGCAAAGACAGAGCACGTCAGGGAGGAGGGAATGGGGCAGATGGCACCTGTCGGGGGGGGGCAGGGCCACAGGATCCCAGGTCGCCCCCCACTCACCTGACCTTCCTCCTCCGGCCCCGGCGTGACGGGCGCAGCCTCCCGGGGTTCCCCTGCAAAGACAAAGGACGTGGCTGGGTCTGGCACTGCGCTGGCTCCCCCCCTCGCCCCCCAGCCAGTCGGAGCCTGTGCTCAGGGCTCTCACAAGAGAGCTGAGCCTGCCTCAGCCCCCCCAGGCGTGGGGAGGGGCGAGATCTGGCTCCAGCCCCTGCCAGAGAGGCCCCCTGGTCCGTACCTTTATCTCCTCTGCTTTGCTGGGGGCCAGCGGGCCGGCCGTGCCTGGCACCAGGATCTCACCGTTGCACCTCCAGGCCGGGTGGGGCGGGTGTCCCGAGGGTGCTGCCTTCTCGCCTGGCTCACCCGCCTGCCCGTTGAAGTGCCGCCGGCTCCCCCAGGCCCCGCGGCCCCGCCTGGCCCCACGGCGAGGGCTCTTGGTTCTGCGGGGGGCTGCCCTGGGAGGGACATTGCCGTTCAGCCCCTCTCCGCTGCGCCGGGCCCGTTTCAGGGGGGTCCTGGAGCAGGGGGGTCCTGCGGCGCCTGTGTCCAGCTGGCCCACGGGGGTGGCAAAGGCCAGCGCTCCCTGCTGGCCCGGCCCAGCCAGCTCCAGGGTGCCCGTAGCCAGGCAGTCCGTGGCCCTGGGCACTGCAGGGGAGTCTAAGGCACTTGGCAGGGCGGCGGGGGCAGCGTCCGTGCAGAAGGGGGTGAAGGGGGCCGGCGGCTCGGGCTCCGGGACGCTGGGCGGGTTCGGGGAGGGACCGTCACTCAGTGCCGGCGCCGGCTTCTCGGGGGCACCAAACCCGGGGCTGAGCTGCCAGGGGAGGAGAGGGAAGAGCCGTGAGGGGGGCAGGCCTGGCACTCCCCCCTCCCGGAGCCCTGGCCCTGCCTGGCATCTCCAGCGGCAGGACCCCAGCAGGGGAGGGGACCCCGCCCCCAGCTCCCCACTGCTGGGAGGGGCTTCAGCTGCTGACCTGGCTGGCTGCATATGCAAATTACATGTGAAAACATTTGCATCGTATGTCCCACCCGGAGCTGCCTAAACCACTGTCCGTCCCCCCCAAGCAGCCCCCCCTCCTGCCTGCGCAGCCCCCCACTGCCTTCCCCACAACTCAGCCCCCCACTGCCTTCCCCACAACTCAGCCCCCCCTATTCCCTGCACAGCCCCCCACTCCCTTCCCCAGAACACAGCCCCCACATCCTCCCCACGCAGCCCCCCACTGCCTTCCCCAAAACAGCCCCCCACTCCCTTCCCCAGAACACAGCACCCCCTCTTTTCCAGAACACAGCCCCCCGTTTCCCCCACGCAGCCCCCCACTGCCTTCCCCAAAACACAGACCTCATCCCCCCTGCGCAGCCCCCCGCTGCCTCCCGCAGAACACAGCCCCCCACTGGCTTCCCCAAAATAGCCCCCCACATCCCCCTCGCGCAGCCCCTCCACTGCCTTCCCCAGAACACAGCCCCCCCCAGTGCAGCCCAGCACTCACCTGCAGGAGGCAGGCTAGGGGGCTGGAGCTGCCCAGGGGGCTCAGGACGGGGGGCTGGCCCTGGAAGAGCTGGAAGCCCAGGGGCGCTGGCAGGGCAGGAGGCAGCAGGTGCGGCTGGCTCTGGAGCAGGGGGCTCCCGGCAGCCCCCAGGGGGCTCAGCGCCGACAGGTCACCTGGGGGGGAAGAGAGTCAGGGGGGGCAGGGTCCTGGGGAGGGCCCTGCTCCCGAGGGCTGGGCTGCCTCACCTCAGGGACCCCCCCCCACGAACACGGCCCCACTCACCCAGCAGCGCAGCACTCAGCAGCGGGCTGACCAGCGGGGGCAGCAGCGGGTGGAGCCTCCCGGAGGAGCTGGGGGGCACCGGGGCGCTGCCGAAGGCGCCAGGGGACTCGGGGGCCTCAGTAGTCGTGGGCGTCGTGCCGGTCGAGGTAGGTGCCATGGGGGAGCCGGCGACGCCAGGCTGGGGGGCAGAAGGTCGCATCAGGTCCGAGAGAGCAGGGCTGGGATGACGCCCGCCGCCCCCCACTGCCCCAGCCCCAAAAGCAGAGCCGGGCTGAGGTGACGCCCCCCACCCTCAGACATGGCCACGGAGGGGCCGAGTGCTTCTTCCCCCCCCAGCACGGAGACACGTCACCTGCCCACTTGGGGGGGGGAACCGGCAGCCCCAAGATACCCACCCCTGGGGCCCGGCCTTACCTGGGCGTCGGGGGCAGCCAGGCCGGCAGCCAGCAGCGCCGAGTTTAAAGCTATGACGGCGGGCGAGGCGGGCAGCGCCGGGAAGAGCAGGGGCTGCAGGGGCCCGTCCGGGAGGTCCCCCTGGCAGGGCGGGTCGGGCAGGGGCAGCAGGGCCGGGAGGAGGCCGCCGGGCTGCTGGAGCAGGTCCAGGCCGGGCAGGCCGAGGCCCCCCAGGGGCAGCAGGGGCGACTGAGGCTGGCTCTGTAGCAGTGAGGCCATGAGCAGGGTCTGCAGCACCTGCCCCTCGGGCTCGCCCGGCAGGCCCAGGCCGGGCAGCGGTGCCTCCCCCTGCCCCGGGCAGCCCAGCAGCTGCGGCTGGCTCAGGGCCAGGGAGAAGGGCAAGGAGCCGAGGAAGCCGCCCTGGAGGAGGCCAGGGGGCAGGGAGCCGAGGAAGGGCAGCACCTGCTCCTGGCCCAGGAAGGGGAAGGGCTCGGGGGCCGGGGGTGGCAGGCCCCGCTGGCCCCCCGGGCTGCCCTCCCCGGCGCCGCTGCTGGGGCCGGAGCCCGAGGCTGCTTTGGTGGTGGCACCTGCAAGGGAGAAGGGCTGGGTCAGAGGGGACCGGTGGGTGCTGCCCCCCAGCACGTGCCGCAGCTCTCCCACCACCCAACCCCGCCCTGCCGGGGTTCCCACGAGCCAACCCCATCCCTTGCCCGGCTCGCCCCCCCTCCCCCCCCCGCCCGGCTAGCAGCCAGCGGCTGCCCGTCCCGCCGTGGGTCCCTACCTGCGGCGGTGCTGGGGGCGGGCGCTTTCGGCTGGGGGGGGCTCCCTGAGGCCAGGTCGGAGGAGGCGGAGGCTAGCTGGTTGAAGAGGCTGAGGAGTTGGCTGTTGAAGTCCTGGAAGGAGGGCAGGAGGCCGGGGGGGCTGTCGCCCAGGGGCAGTGGGGGCAGGCCGGGCGGCTGGGCACCCAGCAGGCTCAACAGGGACGACAGCGGCTGGCTGGGGGCCAGGGGGCTGCCCTTGGCCTCTCCGGGCGGTGGGGCGCCCCCCGGGGGCAGCCGGGGCGGCTGCTCTCTGGGCCGGGCCCGGTGGGCGGGGGCCTCCTCCGGGCCGGCCGGGCCCTGCTGCGAGTCCTTCAGCAGGCGCAGCACGGTGGGCGCGCGGCGCTGGCGCCGGGGCTTGGGCAGCGCCCGCCCGCCCACCACGGAGAGCAGCACGTTGGAGCCCAGCACGCGCCCGGGTAAAGTGCTAGAGGGGGGCTCGTCGGCGCGCCGCTGGCTGGCCAGCTGGGCCTTGGCGGCCGCACTCAGCAGGCTGCTGGCGGGGAAGGAGGGGGCGCCCGGTTGCTGAAGCAGTTGGCTCAGGGGCAGGCCCAGGAAGCCGGGCGGCCCCTTGCCCTCGGGCACGGCGCCTAAGGGCACTGGTGGGTTATTGCTGCTTTGGTTGGCTAAGGCATTGCTGGGGAGCGCCTCGTCCTTGCAGGGTTGGGGGGCCCCTGCAGGGGGCCGGGGGCCCAGTGGGGGCCCCCCGGGCTCCGAGGAGGTGGAGGAGGGGCGGGAGCACTGGGGGGACAGCTCGGTGCTGCCCCCTGGCAACGAGACGGAGGAGAGCGTGGTGGAGGCTGGCAGCCTGCCGAGGGAGGCGCCTGCGGGCAGCGGGCAGGCACGGCTGCTCCAGGCGGGGGCCCCCTCGGGGGGCGGCGTGGCGGGGACCGGAGGCTTCCCTTGCGGGCTGGGGGCAGCAGGTGGCCCCATCTCGTCCGGTGGGGGGAAGGGCCGGGGGGCTGCGTCCAGGGGCTCCAGCCCAAAGCTCGGCAGGGGGAAGGCCGGGCGCCCCGGGTAGGCGCCGTTGGAGGAGCTGGCACAGGGCGTCCTGCCCGGGAAGACGTCCCCGAAGAGGGCGCTGTGGTGACGTGGGAAGGACGAGGCCTGGCTGGGCCATGTGCTGCTGGGCCGGTCTCCGGGGCAGGCCGGGCAGGGATCCGCTGGGGCCTTCTCCACGGGCTTGGGCTTGCTGGGACCCTCGGCCTCCGGGCCGGGCGTTCTGCCGAAAGGCGCTGGTTGCTGGCGGCTGGCGATGCCCGAGTGGTACGTCTGGCTCAGCCCGGCCCCTGCAACAAACCGCAGGGGGGGCTCAGCACCGGGGGAGGGGCAGGAGTGAAGGATGGGCCTTGGGGGAGCCCACACAGGCCGGGGGAGTGGGGGGGAAATGGGGTCAGGGGGGGAGGGGCACAGACAGGCCAAGGGGGGCGGGGGGCACAGATGAGCCGAGGGGGAGGATGGGGCCGGGGGGGGAGAGGAGGGGCTCTTGGGGGGGGGCCACAGACTGGCCGAGGGGGGGGGAGAAGGAGCTCTGGGGGCAAACAGACTGGCTGAGGGGGAGGAGAGGAGAGGATGGGCCCAGGGGCGGGGGGGGGAGGGGCCCGGGGGCTGCCTGTTACCTGGGCCCAGGCGCGGCAGGCCCAGGGGCGCGGTGCTCTCCATGCTGCGGTACAGGGTGGCCATGGCGACGGTTTTCCGGCGGTGGTTGCACAGCTTGGTCATGTCCTGGTCGCCCCGGGCCCCGGCCCCCCCCCCGCGGCACCACCACGGCCACCGGGTTGAAGTTGAAAACCTGCCGGGGGGAGAAGAGGATGTCACAGCCGCACCCTGGGGACTGAGGGGAACCGGTAGAGCTGGAGCGGGGGGGGAGCCCAGGGCTGGGCTAGCAGGGGGCTGTGGGTCGGGAGTGAGGGGCACCGGCAGAGCTGGGGGTGGGGCACTTCCCCATCCCCTGCCCACTCTGACCCTCAGTCCTGACCAACAGCAGCTGCCAAGGACGACAAGGAAGCCGAGCCCAGGGCAGGCCCCTTCGCATGGGGCGAATCACCCAACTGGAGTTGGGTTCCCCCAGGCTGCAGCCCCCAGCCACTGGGAAGCAGGAGGGTGAGACCCCCAGGGGCATCATTCCCCCAGGCCCTCCCGCCTGGACTCCTGGGCCCCCAGCCTGCCTGGGCCTCAGGCCCCCTGGTCCCCTTGCCCCCCGCCCGGACTCCAAGCCCCCTGTTCCCCAGTCTGCCTTGGCCCCAGGCCCCCTGGCCCCTCCGGTACCTTGTGCACGTTGAGCGGACACTCCAGGCCGCACTTGCAGGTGCCGTCTGTCAAGAGGTAGGCGCGGGTCTGCTCCAGCGAGGTGAGGTTCGTGCCACTAGGACTGAGAGAGGACGGGGGGAGGGGTCAGGACAGGCTGTCGGGCCCGGCCCGGGGTGGGGGGGCTGCAGTGCCACCATCGAGGGGGAAGCCCTACCTGATATAGCGCACGGCGCCCTCCTCCACCTTCCGCTGCCAGCCCACAGGCACGGCCACCGGGCACCCACCTGGATCTCCGCCAGCGGGCTCATCACCACCATTCATTGTGCCCCGGCCTCGCTCGGAAACCTGCCGAGGCACTGGGTTAGCAGGGGACAGACAGACAGGCCCCGCCAAGCAGCAAGGGGAGGGGTTATGGGACCCAGTGGGAGGGGCTAAGTGGGAATGGTTATGGGACCCAGTGGGAGGGGCTAAGTGGGAATGGTTATGGGACCCAGTGGGAGGGGTTATGAGATGGGGTGGGGCTGGATCCAGCTGCCCAAAGACTCCTGGGAGCAGGAACCAGACAGTCTGAGCAAGCAAAGGGGTCACCCTGCTCCCCTCAGGGGACAGCCAGGGAGTGACTCACAGGGACGCCTAGGGAGCTGCGGGTCGGGAGTGAGGGGCACCGGCAGAGCTGGGGGGAGCTCAGGGCTGGGCTAGCAGGGGGCTGCAGGTCGGGAGTGAGGGGCACCGGCAGAGCTGGGGGTCTGGAGATCCCAGGGCTCGGCTAGCAGGGGCTGTGGGTCGGGAGTGAGGGGCACCAGCAGAGCTGGGGGTGGGGAGCCCAGGGCTGGGCTAGCAGGGGGCTGCGGGTTGGGAGTGAGAGGCATCAGAAGCCTGCATGTTCTCATCCCCATGCTCCCCAGACCTGTAATCCCCCTCCGGTTAATCCCCGGCCGCGCCTGACCTACTAACCACTGCCCGGGCCCTGCAGCGAGAAGGCAAACAGCTGCTGGCTCCTTTAATCCCCACCGGGCCCCGGCGCGGGGGCCGGGCCCGGCTCCTACCTGTTCATGGCTGCGAACATGCTGGCGTTAAGTGCGTGCACGTTGCCCTCCTGTGCTCATGGCCAGGCACCCTCGCCCGGGAAGCGCCGGCGGCTCCGTCCTCCGCAGCTGCGAGTTCGCCGCAGCCGATACTAGCCCACGCCTGGAAGAAGGGAAGGAGGGTCCCGCCTCAGCAGGGTGAACAGCCCCCATGGCCCCCGGGGCAGGGCCTAGGGCCCGGCCCAGAGACCTGGTTCCTCCCTGCCGGGGTCTGAGCTCAGGCCCGTGCCTGGGGGGCTTGGCTCCTGGGCACAGGGACCCTCACTGCTATCTCCGGGCTACAGACAGGGTCACAGACACAGAAGGGAGAAGGGGGTTAGTTGGACGGCACACAGAGTCAGAGCTGCGGAGAGAACCCAGGAGTCCTGGCTCCAGGCCCCTGCTTGAACCCCGATCCCGGAGCTAGGGCGAGACCCAGGATCCTGGCTCCCGTCCCTCCCCTGGGCGAGCTAAAGAGGCGCCCAGGTCAAGGCAGGGGCCGTGTCTTCTCCCGCAATGGGAGGGGGTCGCTCGAGTGACCTCGGGGAGCCGCCCTGGAGCTGCGGGGTCCAAGCGCCCCGGCGAGCCCAGAACCTGCCTCCTGAGGGCTACAGCTCAGCAGCGTTTCTGCTGCGAAATGCACCAGAAGCCTCCGAAACCGGTCCCCACCGCGAGCCGGTCAGGTCCACCCGAGCCGGGCAGCAGCAGGAGAGGCAGGGTTTACCCCCGGCTCGGGGCCGCGCCGGATTCTCGCGCTAGCTCTGGGGCTCAAAATGCAAACCGAGGGGCTGGGAGACCGTGAGCTCAGAGGTGGGAAGCCGGGACGCTCATGCAGCCCTCTCTGCCCAAATGCCGAGGCGAGGGGCCTGGGATGGAAGGACGGCTCCGCCTTTGGGATTCGGCACAACCTGATAGACATGGCACGTGCCCAACCTAACAGCGCCCCAGAGATGATGCCCCCCCACGCCAAGGGACGCTGCCAGGATCGGGGCCCTGTCAGATTTCTGACACTGGATAAAAACACAGGGAGACTCAATTAATAGCATTTCCAGCCCCACCCCCCCAGGGGTCTTTGGGGAGTGTTAAAACATCCCACCCCAGAGGTGGCTGCATTTCAGTGTCAGGCCCAGCGACTCCTATGTGGGGAGGAGGGTTCAGGGAAGCAGCTGGTTGCGGGGTCCCGGGAGTCCTGCAGGGACAGCGTCTATTAGCGCCCAACAAGGCCCAGGGAGGGGCACTATACACCAGCGGCACCTCTGGACCCGGGAGTGGGACTCCCTCCTGCTGCTAAATAAGCCGAGCCCCAAAGGTCCAGGACTGCTGTCCCCACCCTGAACCTGCTGCGGGACTCCAGCCTCCCGCAGGCCAGGAGCCACGGGGTCCCAGCACGCCCCGGGGCGCAGCCCAGCAGCCCTTAGCGCCACGCTGCAGGCCCCCGGCTCAGACCAAGGGCCGGCAGCGCCAAGCCCACAGTCCCTGCCAGGGGGCTGCCAGCTGCGACTGACACTAGAGAGACTCACCCCCCAGCCCGCGGCCCCAGGGATCGGGCCGGGATGGCATCGATCCCCCGCGCCAGGCGCTGTACGCGCACAGATGCGACCCGGTCCCCAGGGAGTTTCCGATCTACATAGGTGGCAGGAGGGAGTCCCATGGTCCAGGCTCGCGGGCAACAGAGCCCAGGACCCCCTGCGCTGGGCTCCACGCCCCCATGGGGCTGCCGGGCCCCTGGCTACGGGTCGCGGGGCCCCCTCCCCATCTCACGGGCACCAGCCACCGTCCAGGGGGCGGGACAAAGCCAGGACCGGCAGCCGGGGGCGCAGGGACCTCCCGGGCTGGCCCCGCCCCGTGTCCGTGCAGCGCCGGGCACAAGGGAGCCCCGCGGGACCCGCCGGGCTGGGCTCGCTGCCCCCGGACCCCCAGCGGCGCGGCGGGGCGGGACCCCCCCGGCCGGGGCCCTGCAGGGGGGCTGCCCCCCCCCGGCCCGTGCAGGGAGCGGCCCCGCCCCGCCCGCGGGGAGCAGCCGGAGCCCCGCGGCGGGGGGAGCCCGGGCCCTACCTCGGCTCATGGCGGGGCGGGGGGGTCTCGCGGCGGCCCCTCGCGCCCTCCCCCCACCGGAGCGGAGCCAGTGCCAGGAAGAGGAGGGGGCAGAGCAGGGAGCTTCCTCCCGGGCATGCGCAGTGGGGGCCAGGGGCAGCCCTGGGGATTCCGTTCCCAGCATGCCCCGCGCCCCAGGGCGGAGGGGTTGCTCTCCCAGCATGCACCGGGCTCCGGGGAAAACCCGGGGTGGGCTCCTCGGGCCCGGCCCCCCCCTCCCCGGCTGTTCCATGGCCCCGGGCAGGGATCGGGAGAGGGGGGGGGGCCCAGACACGGGGGGGGGGCAGCCCTGGGGATTCCGTTCCCAGCATGCCCCGCGCCCCAGGGCGGAGGGGTTGCTCTCCCAGCATGCACCGGGCTCCGGGGAAAACCCGGGGTGGGCTCCTCGGGCCCGGCCCCCCCCCTCCCCGGCTGTTCCATGGCCCCGGGCAGGGATCGGGAGAGGGGGGGGGCCCAGACACGGGGGGGGGGGGGGCACCACTGGGGCAGCCCCCCAGACACGGGGGCGGGGGGGGCACCACTGGGGCAGCCCCCAACACTGGGGCCGGGGGCACCACTGGGGCAGCCCCCCAACACTGGGGTGGGGAGCCTGGGGGGCACCACTGGGGCAGCCCCCCAGACACTGGGGCGGGGGGCACCACTGGGGCAGCCCCCCAGACACTGGGGTGGCAGGACATCCCTGGGGCAGCCTCCAACACTGGGACAGTCCCCCGGACACTGGGGCTGGGGAGCCAGGGGGGGCACCACTAGGGCAGCCCCCCGACACTGGGGCTGGGGAGCCAGGTGGGGCACCGCTGGGGCAGCCCCCTCCCCAGATGGCAGGGGCTCCAATGGGGCTCTGCAAGCCGTGGCACCTGGGGAAGGGCCCTGGCTCCAGAGGTGTGGCCCAGGGGCCGCCTGGCACACTGGGGTTGGGTTTCTCGGGGGGACGGACCCTCCCAGCTGTAACTCACGGGGGTCCAGGGGGAACTTCCTCCGCGGGCAGTTCCTGGGGTGGCAGGGTGGGCCCTGGCACGGCCATTGGTGTAACAGGTGGGCCGGGGCCACCTGCTCGGTGCTGCCCAGCAGCAAGGTGGCTGCCGAGCCAAGGGCTGGGGCCGGTGACTCTGGGGAGCAGTCCCAGCGCTGCCCCCCACCCCCGTCTGGGGGGCTGAGGGAACGTGGGAGCCCAGCAGCTCCACCTCCCCGGTATCGAACTGTCCAACGTCTGACCCCGTCCCACCAACCTCCTGCCCCCAGTGCTGGGATGCAGGCCGGGGGACCCTGGCGTTCGGGGAGAGGTGCTGGGGCAGAGTGGGGTGCTCCCCTTGGAGGGAGCTGAGCCCCATGGTCATGGGAGCGAAGGGGGAAGCCAAGGCCCTGCCCCTAGGTGGCCACTAGAGACCCCAGAGACAGGGCATGCACCCCCATGGCCAGGCCGCCTCCCTCAGGCCCTTGGGGTTCATGTAGAACCTTTCCTTGGGGGGGGGGGAGAGCTCAGCCTCCTAGCTCCCCCAGGATGTGCTCAGACTGCCCCCAGCACCTCCCCTGGGGCTCCCCTGGTGTGTGCGGGGGGGGGGGGGCTGGGAGGCCTTACCCTGGAGGGGTCCCTGACATTGGCCGGGGAAGTCTTTGACCCCCCCCCGGGGATGTTCCTGCTGGAGTCCTTGCCCCAGGGCTCCCTTGAGGTCCCACAGGTTTGGGGGTCCTTGCCCTGGGGGGGTCTCTGGCCTAGAGGATTCTTTTCTGTCCCTCCCCAGGGGCTGCAGGCCCTTGTCTTGGGGGATCTTTGGTGTGAGGGGGGCTCTCTGGCCTGGGGAGGAGTTACCCCAGGGGATCCCTGGTCTGTGGGAGGCCTACACAGGCAGGGAGAGGCCCTAGGATGGGGGGGACCTGGACCCAGGAGGGGGCGTTAGTGTGGGGGGTCCCTGGTCTGCGGGGGTGGCCCGAGGTTCTTGGGGGGCTGTCCTGGGAAGGGGCATTACCCTGGGGGTCCCTGGTCTGGGGGAGCTGGCCTGGTGGAAGTTGTGGGGACGTTACCCTGGGGGGTCCCTGGTCGGGGGGAGCTGGCCGGGCGGGGGGGTTGTGTGGGGGGGTCCCTGGGATGGGGGGCTCTTGGGGGACCTGGCCTGGGGGGGGTTACCCTGGGGGGTCCCTGGTCGGGGGGAGCTGGCCGGGGGGGATTCTGGGGGGGGTTAACCTGGGGGGTCCCTGGTCTGGGGGAGCTGGCCGGGGGGGGTTGTGGGGGGGGTTACCCTGGGGGGTCCCTGGTCGGGGGGGAGCTGACCGGGGGAGATTGTGGGGGGGGGGTTACCCTGGGGGGTCCCTGGTCTGGGGGAGCTGGCCGGGAGGGGTTGGGGGGGTTACCCTGGGGGTCCCTGGTCTGGGGGAGCTGGCCGGGGGGGATTGTGGGGGGGGTTACCCTGGGGGGTCCCTGGTCGGGGGGAGCTGGCCAGGAGGGGTTGGGGGGGTTACCCTGGGGGGTCCCTGGTCTGGGGAGCTGGCCGGGGGGGGGGGGGCTACCCTGGGGGGTCCCTGGTCGGGGGGAGCTGGCCGGGGGGATTGTGGGGGGGGGTTACGCTGGGGGGTCCCTGGTCTGGGGGAGCTGGCCGGGGGGGATTGTGGGGGCATTACCCTGGGGGGTCCCTGGTCGGGGGGAGCTGGCCGGGGAGGGGTTGGGGGCGTTACCCTGGGGGGTCCCTGGTCTGGGGGAGCTGGCCGGGGGAGATTGTGGGGGGGGTTACCCTGGGGGGTCCCTGGTCGGGGGGAGCTGGCCGGGAAGGGTTGGGGGGGTTACCCTGGGGGGTCCCTGGTCTGGGGGAGCTGGCCGGGGGGGGGCTGTGGGGACGTTACCCTGGGGGGTCCCTGGTCGGGGGGAGCTGGCCGGGGAGGGGGTGGGGGGGTTACCCTGGGGGGTCCCTGGTCGGGGGGAGCTGGCCGGGGTGGGGACGTTACCCTGGGGGGTCCCTGGTCTGGGGGAGCTGGCCGGGGGGGTTGTGGGGGGGTTACCCTGGGGGGTCCCTGGTCGGGGG